>NC_139594.1:7742630-7860130 GCF_946808225.1 Silurus aristotelis | reverse complement strand
CACACACATACATACATATATATATATATATATATATATATATATATATATATATATATATATATATATATATATATATATATATATATACATACATACATACATACATACATACATACACACAGTAATTTGAATCTCACGTCCCGGTTTATCGTGGAATTTGCGACATAACTAATTTGTTTCTGTGACTTTTCCAGTCTCTCACGGATAGCACGATAGACCAAAAAAAACTTATAGGGAATTGTTTTTATGGAGATTTATGTTGAAATAATGAAATTTATTAATAAAAACATAATTATTCATTATAAAATGCAGTACAGTACTGAATCCATAAAATAGCATTTTTGGGATGGTGTCCATTTATCGCGGTTCTTCGTTTATCGTGGGCGGTTTTGGAATGTAACCGCCAGGGGATTACTGTATATATTTATACTCTTCATGTAAATGTACAATATTGTTATTAGAGCTGCAACAAATAATTGCTAAAATCTATAATAATCAATAATGAAATTCTTTGTCGACGAATGCCATTATCGATTAGTTGGGCTTCTCAAGTTACTGTTTAGTGTGACAGCAAGAAAACACAGCCGCATTGACAGTACAGGGTCAACATGCAGTAGGAAAAAGTGTGAGTCCCAAGTCATCCAAAGCATGGGGGCACTTTATATTAAACGCAACAAAGAAAGATGTACCTGGAAGGTATGCAAAGTGGAGCTTATGTTACATGGAAGTACCACAGTGATGCATGAGCACGTGATAAGAAAACACACTGGTGTCACGGATGAAGGCAAAACATCAGCATGGTGAGCAGAAACTGTATTATCTTAATTGTGTGAAAATGCTATACTGTAGTTTAATGAAGTGTTATTCTGTAAACTGTTTGTTTGTAAATTCAGGAAAGTCACACTGGATCTGTTTTGTCAGGACTCGCGAGCATCAGTTTGCACGATCAGCTCGCACGTGACATAGTGATGGATTCAATTAAAACGGTGCGAACAAACACCAAATCTAAAAGCAGTAAATAACAGCAGCAGTAAACGATAACATTGTTAGTCACTGTTGTGGTTTTCAGCAAATGGTAATGCATTTGTACATTTGTACGCATATTTCTTTCCTTTTTTTCTTTTTAAATCGAGCCTGTTAGCTTGCTGCGTTTCTCTGTTTCATTCTCTTTTTATAGCATTTGTCTACTACAACAGTAAACCTCTGTTTTCAATCATGATTTACTGTGGCTTTACTACGTTCCCATGCTTGTTTTTAATGTTTGTATATTTAATTTATGCATATATAATTTAATTATTATACAAAATTTTATTAATTATATATTCAAGATGCTTGTATCTTCACAAACAAAGAAAACATCTGTGTATTTTTTTTTATAAAAAATTGTCAAAACAATGTTGGTATTATGTGTATTATTTTATATAGATTTTTTTAAGTTGTCAATTTGCAAAATACAATACAAATGCTGATTTACACAAATTGCATCACATTTCTTACTCAAATGCTGTTTTATATTTTTTTTTTTTTTTTTTTTACAAAAAGAAACAACCCAACATGAGGGAATTTGTTGAAAGGAGAATTCCCAATGTGCTCCTCAACAAGCAGCCACTATAAGCTTTAAAAGTTTTAGAATTTATTAAGTACAGTATTATACATAAATTCCCTTAAATAGGGTTTTATATAGTTATAATAACAAAATATATATATAATTTGATTAATCGATTAATCAAAAGGGGAAAAAGAATCGTCCGATTAATCAATTATCAAAATAATCGTTCGCTGCAGCCCTAATAATACATAATATATAATACTCTTACACTATATGCACAAAAGAACTGGAACATCTGACACTTCCAGCCAAATGTGGTTCTTTCCCAAACTCTTGCCACAAAGTCGAAAGCACACAATTGTATAGGATGTCTTTGGATGTGGCAGCATAACATTTTTCCTTCACTTGAACTAGTTGACCTAAACCTGTCCCAGCATTACAATGACCCTATGCATAAAGCAAGGTCTGTAACAACATGGTTTACATGGGCTGGAGTATAATATCTTGAGTGGCCTGTTGAACATCTCCAGAATGAATAGGAACGCTGACTGCACCCCAGGCCTCCTCGCCCTGCATCAGTACCTGACTTTTCTAACGCCCTTGTGGCTGAATGAGCACAAATCTCAAGAACCAAACTTTAAAAACTGGTGGAACATTTTCACAAGTTATTCAACTTCAAGCTCAGAGCAGAGTCTGACTGAAATAAAGTACGTATATTTACCATTCTAAGCCTAAATCATTTTCCTAACTGTCTCACAATAAATAATCCTCAGAGAATTATTAATTCTCAAGGAATAATCCTTTAACCCAAGGAAAGAAAGAATTTATTAAATAAATATGCAGGCAAATGTTGAAGCACAGCTTTATGTTCTTTACTAAAGTGCAAAAGTATAAATGTACTTAAATTATGAAAGTATAATTACAGAAAAAGTTTGACAAAAGTTGAAGCACCTCTGCCTGAAGTCACATACTGAATTAGTTTACTGATAAAAAAAATTTATTTTAGAAAGGAAGCAAGGAACATTCTCCAGAGTGGATTTAAAAAACTCTTTTCATTTGTTTTTAGTATTTATTTGATAAATACAACCAAGATAAATCATGTCAGATTCTTCTTTTACTTTTAATGTAATGCAGCCACCAACAAAAAAAATCAACAAACAGAGATTTATTAGAGGGAAAGGAAAAGCAAAAATAAATAAATACAATTGTATACCTGTTGCATAGAAAAGGTGCATTTTGCTTGTAATGCAGCACTCAGTCTTTTGGGGAAAGTCTACCAATTTAGCCCATCTTGATCTGGCACTCATATTCCACTCTTCTGTGCAAAAGTGCTCCAGACTTTTCATTCTGTAAGGAATTGTAGTTGATGTGGATGTATATGCAAGAATTTTTTTTTTTTTTTTTTTTTATAAAATATGAACAGAAACAGCGGGGCATAAACAAGACACAAGACAAACAAAAGGCTCACCTCAGGTGTTGGACAATACATGAGGTAAATCCTAATTAACATACATGTGAATCAGGCATAAAACTGTCATGTGACATTAGCGAATTGATCAGGTCATGTGCCATGGTTGTTTATTGAAGTTTTATTTTTGATAAACAAATTAAATAAACACAAATTGCTTTAAAATAAAAATAAAAAATGTGGTGAATTCTTGCTGTCAAATCTATTAAAGTTTATATGAGACAATTGTATAAAACATGTAACATGTTTGAAAATGTTGTATGTTCATTGTTTGAATTTAGTAAACTTCAGAAACTCAGAATTCAGTACCAGGGGGAAAAAATCAAGTAAAATACAAATACTTAAAAAACACCAGTAAAATCTTTTACTCCGCAATCTGCAGTAAACATACCTACCCATCCCGGCTATGAGGTACTAGCCTGCTCCCTTGAGAAGAGTTTATTGTTGTACTTTATTTAGCACACTTGATTTAATTCATTAGCTAATTTCCAAGGCCCTCGTGACCAAGCTATAGTGAAGGTAAAACACAAATCTCTATAGCATTGCTCCAGTAGTTTCAACACTCCTGCTCTACAGCAAGATTTCCCAGTACAAGGAACATCCCTACAATATGGCCGATGAGTAGGTTTGAATTCTATCTATGGTATAACAAACAGGCCTGTCCAAATGAAACTTAAGCATGTAACTATGTAATATGTTTGAACAAGGACACCTCATTTACATGCATAGACCTATGGAGCAGGACCTATGTATCAACAGCAAATAATGTCCCAGAACTCCTCAGAGGCATTTAATGATAAAACAAACAAACAAATAAATCTGAAAACCAAGATAAATTAAAAATTCTATTTAATTTTCTCTTTAGAAATGCTACTCTGAGAAATTCTTCTGAGGCTAAGATAAATAAGACCTGCAATATTGCAAAAAATAATGCATTAAAATATTTTGACAAAAATTACATATTAAACGTGTGTATACCAGACCAATCTTATTTATTTATGTTTTTTAATACATTTTCTCTTTATAAGTGTTGATTCACAGAATAAATTTATTACAATATTATAAGATTTGTATATTCTACATTTAGTCGCTATTTACTGTTATAATAACCTCCACTCTTCTGGGAAGATTTTGAAATGTTCTTGTGCAGATTTGTGCCAATTCATTCACAATTGTGTTAGAAAAGTCTAATCAGTCAAAAGTCAGGTACTGATGTAGGATGCGGTTTGTGTTTCTATTCATCCCAAAAGTATTCAGTATGGTTCAGGTCAGAGCTCTAAACTATAGTAGGCCATGCAAGATCTGCTACTTGAATCCATTGAAATCATATATTAATGGAGCTGGCTTTGTGCACAAAAAATTCAATTCTACCACATTCAAAGACATCCTATAAAAGTGTATGTCCAACTTTGTGCTAGAAGGGGAAGATTTCTCTAGTGAAAGCATTATCTGAATGTACATTGTATATTACCCATGGATAATCTGGATACTGCTGTACATGCAGTTTACTGCTGTTTATGAGTACCTGTTCTGTGCAATGACAATGAACACGTATCTATCTATCTACAGTATCTATCTATATCTGACTCTGCAAAAAAAAAGTGTCTAATTCCTCAGGGTTCTGATGCAATCAGTAACTAAAAATGTCAACACATTCCATCTACGTGGGTGGCACAGGGGCTCAACAGGTAGCATTTCCACTGCACAGCTCTTGAGTTTAAATGGCTTTCAGTGCTGGTTTTGCATGCAGACTCAATGCTTGGGTGGGTTTCCTTTAGGTTTTTGTCCGACCTCCTGGTAGGCGGATCAGTGATTCTAGGTGTAAATGATTGTGTGGGGAGAATATTCACAAACTTATTTACATCACTATCTCTAGGTAACTCTAGGAAACTATGATGGACTGGTATCCTATTCATTGTGGATTCCTGCCATCAAGAAACTTCCCTGTGATACAACCCTTGTATACTGTCTGTCGGTTATGTTTGCATGCGCAGCCACACAAGTCTCGCAGGAAGCTTTATGGACTAGTTTAAGGGAGTAAAAGATACGCTCAAGATTACCTTAGAGCCACTGATTTATCTTTAGCATACAAGGCTTATGTTTAGCCAAATATTCTGGTTTCAAGTAAATCTTCAAAAAACCAAAACAGCCTAAGGGGAACACGGTGCAGTGGATTATAAAGTATCCAGAAACGCATTAGCAAAACAAGTAAACATTAGTGAGGGGTTTTTTTTGCCACTGTAAAAAATGAAAAGCCCTGAAAACTGCCATCAAGCTTGCTTTGTTTTTGCTTGACAGGTAGATATGTTGATGATGTATTTGTAATCTTAAATTAATGTTATCCCAAACATTATTTAATAGACATTGCAACATACACATAATACATTTTGAAACAAATACCTAACACTTGAATCCAGCTTTTAGCTGGAATGTTTGCTCGCATGTAAGTCATACTGTAAAAAGTCTAATTTAACCTCGCTTTTCCACGCCTAGCTAATTTGCTATATGAAATAAAAGTTAGCACTGTTTCTTGATCTAGGAGTGTTAATGCTTGTATAGAACAAAAGCCTGAAAACTAACACTAAAATCTAAAGGGGTATGTAAGAATAGATCAGGTTAGTTTGGTACTACACATAATCTAAGACAAATAATAAATGCATTTTTCAGAATCATGTTTTGTCAACCAAACAAAAATTATGGCTGTTTACTCCATTATTCATCAGTGACATGCTATTATTCCTTGGCCGGCATATCTCTGATGACCTGACATGGTCAAAGAACACCGCCTCCTTAGTAAACAACATGCCTCTATTTTCTACATGAAGCTGAATGTCCTCCTCCATACTCAATGGTTTCTTTAGATGTGTCATTGAGAGTGTACTCACCAGCTGTATCACCGTCTGGTATGGAAACTGCTCAGCGTCTGACAGGAAAGCCCTGCAGAGGGTGAAGAAGATGGCACAGAGCATCACTGGTGCCAACCTTCCTGGCATTGAGCACTTTTGCACCACCAGGAGTGTGAGGAAGGCAACCTCCATCAGGAAGGGCCAATCTCAGTCATTCTCCAATGGGGTTAGCCTCTTCCACATACAGAAAGAGGGTAAGAACTTTTTAGGACAGAACTTCTGGACAGAGGGACAGAATGCAAGAGATTTAGGGAGAGAGAATGACATGCTGTTGAGGGAAGAACTGTTTATGAAGGCTATAAATGATAACATAAATCAAGTTGTCTCTCAGATGTTGTCTTACAACATTTTATCTTTTAACCCTCAAAATGTGTGGTGTATCATCCATTCATCCATCCACTTTCCATCCACAGGTTCATAAGGGAGTTTGGAGTCTATTCCAGGAAACTCTGGCCACAAGGCAGGAGACACCCTTTACAAGACCAACACTAAAACACAGACACACACAGACACACACACACACACACACACACAAATGTAAAATGTAATTATAAATGTATTTTTATGCTTTAGGGTCTGGGATCCTAAACAATCAAATCAAATCTTTAGAGATTTTAAAGATAATTTCTGATGATATTTTTGATATAAAACCTTCCTCAGACTAAAGGTACTCTATTCCTCCAGCTTGAAACCAAGTAGCGCGCATGCGCAAACATTTTGATGGGCGTGTTTGCAGTAGTGCACGTGATCTCTGTTGCGGCGCTACAAAATACATTTTCCGGAATTTGCATGGACCAATGAGAGCTCACTTAGTCGGTCACGTGTGCGAAGGAACACACAAGAGGACGGTAAGAGGAAATGATGGATTGATGAGTGTGTGCAATAGGTCTGTTTTGCATGTATATGTGGTCATTTGGTTGATCGCGGACATCGTCGGGTTTTCCTGTGTCTGCACACCGGGATTCCGGCGCTCCTCCACCGTGAGGACACGCGGTCTGTTCCGGTTAGCAGATCGCTCGTGTGCTGATGTAATAAGGAAGTGGGAAGCCAGTCCTTACTGCTCACTATAAAGTTTATATCAATTGTGGTTTATGTTGAGGTTTATCAAACTACAAGATAATCAATCTACGACCACAATAAATACCATTATCATTATCATTATCAACTTGAAATATTGAAGCATCTGAGAAGTAAAACTACAAATTAAATTCTATCATTAATTCTGTAACATTAACTAATTATAGTTTAAACTAAATTAGATATAGAAAGATCATCAAGCCCTGAAGGATTTCACATTAAGGAGGATGACTGTGACCATCTTCACATTCTTCTCAAGCTCTGTTCACACGATACAGACAATGTGGGCGTGTCCAGGGTGTGACGTAGTTGAGAAAACTTTTACGTAAATTAGGAGCGACTACCTGTGGGGGCGAAGACATTCAAGCACAAGGGATCAAGTCTCCTGATTAGTTATCCTACTGGCAACTGCATAAGTGCGGTGATAAGATCGAAACGTAGCTTCATATAAGTATACCCTAGAGGAGTGCGTTCGTATTCTCTTCATCATTGTGTCAAGTGGTCTATAGAACTATCTGGACATGTTTACATTTACACATGGATCTGGAGTAATTTCCTATTTCACATGATTTTATTTCCAGCCGGAAATAGCGACTCAGACCAAATGACCGGAAACTCTACAAAACTTTACATTCACCTGATCAATTTAGTCCCAGAGAAACATCCTTGATTTTATATATATATTCTTTGTGTTGACGAAGAGGGTGTATGACTGCTACCACTTGCCATTTTCAGCTCATGAATTTGAAGATTTTTCACAAAAAAAATTGTTTTCAATATAAATGAGAATCATGTACCCTAATAGATGTTACCTGAATGTAATATGAATACATTTCAGCTAAAGTCATCTCATCAAAATAAATCTTAGATGAAGGTGAAAGACGTTATCCCAGACCAGGTTAAATGCTGACAGACACTTCATTGTATTTTTTTTATCCTCTCTGGATCGATTAGCAAACAAAGCAAAGTTGACCATGAAAGCACAATGTTTAAAGAGAGGTTGGACAGAGATTTACATGTTTTTATGCTCTAGTCAAAAGTGAAAAGTCACTGCTATGAGATCAACCAAAAAAAACACTTCAAGTGGTTTTATTTGTAGTCGTAAGCTGATCACAAATAGTTGAGCAATATAAAGGTATCTGTTGTCTTCATTCACTAAAAAAGCAGAAATGTACAATAAATATATACTAAATATTACACTACTCTGCATTTGCTGCTCATGTTAGTTCTCACTCCCCAGTGTCCTGTATTGCTTGAAGACAATGATCATGATCTTGATGTCACCCAAATGAGGATGGGTTCCCCTTTTGAGTCTGGTTGCTCTCAAGGTTTCTTCCTTAGTACATCTAAGGGAGTTTTTTCTTGCCACAGTCGCCATGGCTGCTCATCAGGGATAAATACACATCATTCACCTTAACTGTTGATTTCTGTAAATCTGCTTTGAGACAATGTCTGTTGTGAAAAACGCTATACAAATAAACTTGACTTCCCTTTGATTTAGTCTATGTTCAAGTCTAAGTAAAAATATTTAATAATGTAGACTCAAAGTGCTTAGAATATTAAATACTGCTGCTTTACATTACATATTTTACAAAAAAGAATCACCAAATTCTAAAATATGATTAATACAAACAAGTACATTTCTGAATGAGTCTGGTTTAAGCCCAAATTTAAGCATACATTTTCTAATATCCCAAAACACTCAAAGAAACGTACAGTGCCCTCCATTAATATTGGCACCCTTAGTAAATATAGGCAAAGAAGGCTGTAGAAAATAATTGGTTTTTGTATTGATTGAGCTTATGTTAAAAAGAACGTTGCATTTGAAGTTGTTTGATATCCATAAGAGCTGAGTATTTTTGAATATTTAGGGAAAAGCGCAAAAAAAGTTTGAAAATCAAGACAATTTTATAGCCTTCTTTGCTCATATTTACAATGTTAGTGGAGGGGACTGTACATTCTCATGTGTGCTTTTTAAAAGGTTTGCTGTGGTTTTCTGTTTGTTAGGTTAGACGTTTAACATTTTAAAATATTCATATTGTGAAAAATGCAGCATCTGCCATTCTGTAAAGTATGTAAAACTGTGTTTTCATCTGGGATTCAGGAATCATCATGGCGCCTCTCGTGAAAACACGGCAGACCGAGAAAACGGTCGACGGGATCTCGACTCAAGTCGTTTGCACGGACTTCAGTAACTACATCTTCATTGTGCTTACACAGTATGGGAAGATTGGGACGCTGGTATCCGTATCGCCTGACTCGAGATCCAGCGAAATCAGCACAACCACGCTTACTACGAAAGTGCTGCTCGGGAAAGATGAGGTCTGCGTCTTATCTGTTAGCATACAGCTCAATAGCAGCTACATGATTTGTGATTCAGATTTCCATTTTGTTCTTTTTTTCCACAGGCACTTACGCACGTCTATGCAAAAAACGTTGCATCATTTGTATGCCAGGAGGCAGGAAATCGACCCGTCCTTTTGGGGCTTGCACTTAAAGAATGCAGAGCTGAAAATCTGAAAACCCTCAAAGAAATGATTAAGAGCTGCCAAGTATGGTGACTGTGAGAATTTGGGCCTCATTTGTGACACAAAATGCTGACTGTGTTGAAAATTACATTTTTAATGTAATGGTTTCTGACAAGTCGTATGCTTTCATTATTGCTTGAATAAATTGTTGTTTTTTAATTAGTTACTAATGCATTGCCTGGATTAAAACAAGTTCAATGTAATAAAGACACTGTACTGTATGTTAGTGACAAAAAAAGCAACAACAGCAAAAGTCACTATAAAAAATAAAATAAAGAGCAGTGTTACGATGGAAACAGATCTCAACCTAATAGATTTATCAACTGGTACATTAAACACATTGTTTAACTTTTTTATTTAATTTGTAGGAGAAATCAGCGTTGCTCCTGTTGTCCTTTTTTGTCCTTTTTCCTGCTTTACACACCCGTTCTAAATTTGATCAGTAGCAGAGAAAACATTAAAGCATGTAGGTTGGCTGGACTTTTAAGCTGAGTCATCATAGGCTGAGATCCTGAGGTTCCCAAAACTGGTCCTGGAGTATCCCCTGTTTTACAGGTTTTAATGAACCGGTTTCCTGCTTAAACACACCAACTTTAACTGAGAAAGGATTGTTAAGTAACTATTTAGTTGCATCATGTAGATATGTGGCTTGGACAAAAGGAGCACACTGAAATGTGAAGGAGAGGACAGGGGTACTCTGGGAACATGGTAAAGAACTGCTTAGATAGATCATCCTAAGGGGGAAAAAACTTTTCTGTTTTTGTTTTTTTTTTCTTCTATAAATTCACTAATATTACAGACTCCGATGCAGATATTAATTATTGCCCAAATCTCTCCATACAATACTAGGCCAGTGTGCCTGGTGTATATTGCATTCCAGATTTATACCCCATTTCTTTCAATGAAAAGCTTCAAGAAGGCTTTTCTTCTAGATCTTAGAGAGTGGCTGTGGGGATTTGTGCTCATTCAGCTACCAGAGCATTTGTAAGATCAGACACCGATGTTGATTGAAGAGGCCTGGGGTGCAGCTAGTGTTCTGTAGGACACTTCCCCTCCAAACTTGACACGTCTTAATGGAGCTTGCTTTGCTCACAGGGGCATTGTAATGCTGGAACAGGTTTGTGTTGTGGTTTATGGGACCAGATGGGCTGGTTTGAGCATTTCAGAAACTGATGATATTTTGGAACTTTAACAAAGAACAGTATAAATAGTTTACTCAGATGGTGTGAAAAACAACAACAGCAACAAAAAGGTTAGAGGCTGATTCTCATTGTTGATGACAGAAATCAACAAAAAATGGCTGGACTAGTTTAAGCTAAAAGAAAGTCAACAGTAACTCAATGCAATGGTGGTAAACAAAAAAGCATTTCAGGACGCACAAACGTGTACACTATCAGAAGATTGGGCTCACCAAAACTGGACATCGGAAATTTTCGTATATCAATTTTTTAATAGTAAAATATAACAATATTAAATATGTTTTTCATATCATACATTGGGACGCTGATAGTATGTGCACATCTGCCTTGTGAGATGTCTTATTCTTGCCACCAGTTGACAGTTCAGTTGTCTTTGTGGATTTGGTGTTTCGAAGCACCAAATCCACCAAGATCCACCCGCTATATTATATAGTTTCTCAGGTTCCTCAGTTGTTAAGGCTCTGGGTTACTCCTCAGAAGATTATCGCCAGAGCCCTGGGGCCCTTGAGCAAAGCCCCAAGCTCTCTTTGTGATCCAGGGGCACTGCAACCTGTCTGACCCTGCCATCTTCCTAACATCACTGGGATATGCGAAGACAGTATTTCTGTAATGTGATATATCTTCTTTCTTTTTCTCTATTTATTGTGTAATGTTCATGTTGTAAGCCATAATAGGAAATTAATCAACATGGCGTGGTGAATCAAATATATTTGGACAAAAAAACATTCCCCCCACCACACACACACGTACACATATGCCGTACAATGTAAAGCACACCGACATCACGTGACCCACGGCCCACCCGTCGAGTGTTCGTCACGTGAACCGGCAAACGTGCGCTCGTGTAACCGCTTCGTACCCGGTTTGGAGCGCTTGCGACATAGTTTAGGAGAGTTGTGATATAAAAAAAAAAATAAGAAAAAAAAACAAACAAACACGGAAACATTTTATTTATTTACACTGAGCGGTGTTTTTGTGAAACGGCGAGTGTGCAGTAAATTCGAGGCGCGTGCGCGCGCGTTTCACTCACCTGTCGACTATAACGAGGAAGTGCGTCTTGTCAGTAAAAGGCATTTCCGCCAATGGCAACTTTTAACGCCGCGTTTTTCTTCCAAAAAAAAGTGTGTACGCGTTTTACTTCGTAAAAAAAAAAAAATCGATATCGATTAAGATTGAGGGGGCAAAGGAGTGAGCTTTAAATACATCAGCAGAAGTGAGTGAAGTGAAGCAGACCTTGTGGAGGTAAGTGGCGCAGGCAGTAGTTCTCTTTAACTCAACGACCTGTTTACTAACTACTTTTATTGACTTCCTTTCATTTCCAAAATATTTCTTACTTTAGACTATTCCTCATTTATTCCAATGACTAGGGTTTAAAGAAGACACTCAAAAACATCTAGTCACATAGTAGAACACATGCTGTTCAGTATTAAGTGTAACTATCTCTCTAACCTGCTGGGTAAATGGGCTGGTAAAGCTGGTTGTTATTTAGTGGTGAAGTATGGTTTTCTTTGTATGTTCTACAAAGTCTTCTCAAAACAATGGTAGACCTTTTAACACAGTAGACAAAATATAATTCACGAACATTACATTGAGAAGCTGAAGATGATGAATTTGATGAATAAATACAGAAAATGGTGGTGGTGGTGCTACTGCTCAAACATTAATCATCAGATGACAAACAATGATGAACGTATCTTCTCACTTCTGTGGGTAATTGAGATTTGGAATAATAAACAAATCATTACTAATGTGGTTTCTTAGACTTTGTGTTAAGCCTATTTTTATTTAATTAAGTTATTTATTTTTTTTAAATTTTAAATCAACTAAATGTAGCTATTTGTATGCCTATTGGTTGGCTAGACGTCAAGAAGGAGAGGAAACCAGTTCTCCTGATGACTTTGGACCCTGTACCGAAGTGAAATGCATTTATGGCAAAGCAGAAGCATTCAATGTGGTTGATGAAGGCAATCAGTCTGTGGGATGAAACATAGTGGACCAGGAACCTCTTTCTAGTGTCCCAATGTAGTCTGTTTTCATTTAAACAAAGTGTATATATATTTTCATAGACTAAATATACATGATATATAACCAAAAGCATGTTCATCCTACCAAACTTGGCCCAAATGGTGTTGTTGTGCACAAAGCAAGTTCCCTGAAGACATGGTGTGTTAAGGGGGAAGTAGACGAGTACAAATCTGAGCCCCATTGAAAACCTTGGGGATAAACCGGAACACCAGTTCATTCTCACAACACAAGTATATTTCACCTTTTCCAAAACTAATTAATTCTTGAAGATAACCAGGATGTGTCTCATCACAAAGTAGCTTATAGCTAAATGGGTAGTTTAAATATTAGCGGTTGTGCCTGATATAATACCATGGTGTTTGTTTATAAAACAACAGATGTACAACTGTAAAGATGGGCAGCATGGTGAATAAAAAACCAGCAGGAGTTTAATTTCCCATAATGTATTGAGAGCAGTTGTTAAATGCTTCATGATGTTGGCAGATGTTTTTAATGTTAACAGTATTTTTTTTTTTTTATTTAGAATTGAATGAACACCGCATTCATTCAGCGTTCATTGCGCCCTTGATTTCTTTCAAGTATATCTTTTTTAATTGTGTCCAGTGAAGTCCGAACTAGTTCTGCACTTCTTCTGCTTGTAATGACTAGGGTTTATGAAAAAAGTTGTCACAAACGATGATTCACTTTGGTAGATGCCCACCACCCCTTATCCCCCATTGCTCCAGAACACTAATTTTCAAGGATCCTCCATGGACATTTATTAAATTTGGCCTCTCATTGTAGTGCCATGGGTGTTCATGAGATGTACGCAGTCAGCCCTGTCAACCTCTGATGGCCAGAACGTCTGCCTCCTGTGCACCCTCACCCAAGGAGAAGGCCATCTGGGAAACGTTCACTATCCTCATGCACGTTCTGGCACTCAGGCTCATGATAGATTTGTGAAAACAAAGCTTTCTACCCAATGCGTTGAAATAAAGCCTGATTAATTGAGATTGCTAGACACAATGTCACCCCCACATTTATCAAACATGATCACACTTGCTAGTTGAATTCAAGTCAGTTGCTGTGTGGTGTCAGCTTTTGGGTTCTGGGATGACTAACTGTGAATGCAACAATGATTCCCTTGGTGTTGAGGAACTTTCAGAAGCGGGTTATCGCTCTTGAGTCTGAACCCAAATGCCACCGACAGACGTATCCACATCCCAATGAGTGGAGGACAAGCGCTAGCTCTCAATGCAGGGGGTCTGCCTGTAAGCCTTCAAAGAGAGAAAGTCACCACATACACCTCCCATACTAGCTAGGAGGCAGCGTAATTCCTCACTCCGTTATGATGATGATATCTTCTGAGCCAAGCAGGATAAAGAACTGAAATAGGCCCTTCTAAAGACAGCCATTTGGCCATGCCAGTGAATTGGGCTCGAAAGGCACGAGAATAAACCTGCTGAGTGTTTGTCAACTATCATGGATGAAAGACATGAGCTCCACTTCCTAAACATATGCTGGCAACCTAGGTGATGGACAACATGACCATGGCTTACTGACCCATACCATGATATGCTTTTCAATATGGAGCAGCTAATACTCATGCACAATATTTACAGACATACTGCAGACCATCTCTACACACAGATTCTTTTTCTTTTTTCTTTTATTTTACATGTCCTATAATGAGCGCACTGTTCATCTCAGTGCCAGGTTCAACCTATTAACCGGTACTGAATAGTAAAGATTTGATATATTGAATATATATAAATAGTAAAGTAGGCTGTCTATTGTAAACTATTGATTATATTATGTGAATTGAAATGATTTGGATGTTAGGCTAAGAGATTTAGTTTACAAAGACTACAGAATATGTATAATTTAGCATTTAAGCACCCATCACTGAACAGTACACGTAAACAATTCTTAAACTATGAGTGCACATTCAGTGCCAACTGGATGAGGATGGATTCTCTTGACTCTTTTTCTTAAGGTTTCTTCCTCATGCCATCTCGGGGAGTTTTTTATGCCACAGTCACCACTGGCTCTCTTAATCGGGATAAGCTTACAATTATAAGGAACAAACGTATAGGTACTAAACTTATACACACATTTTACAATACAACTTTATAACCGTTTTATCTCTGTAAAGCTGCTTTGGGACAATGTCCATTACTATACGAATAACAACGAATTGAAAACGCACTGTGAATGCATCCCATTTCCGTCGCTGATTCAACTCGGACGAGGGAAATCACCGGTATTCAAAAACGCATCTAGCTGTCGAGACAGCTGCATGACTTAAATTTGTTTGAAAGCACATAATTTGTGGGACTTTGTTTGTTTGTAATGTGTAAAATTGTAAATCTAAGCCACATGCAGGCACAGTTTTCTTTTGCTGTATAAACAAATGTACAAGCTGTGTGGTTTTTTTTTATTTTTTATTATTTGTTTTTTGCAGTTTGTTTCAGTTGTGCTCAGCTTAGCGATTTCATGATTCCCTGGTGTTGGTTGAGAATCATAAATCTGCATTTATTATTAACTTAAATGCTGGTGTTTACTGCATAAAAGTGTTGGCGTGTAAAGAAAAAAATAAAATAGTCCCCAAAAAAAGTTAAACACATTTGCCACTTTTTTAAAATACTGGGTGCTTTTTTGCGATTTAAAAATCTAATTCAAACCTGTTTTATGCCTAACCACACAATTATTTGTAGCCACTGAGCAAAAATACAGCATTATTGCATTTAGTTTTTCCACATTTGTTCTTAGTATGTTTTTGTTTTTCTCCACAGATGGGCGAATTGTTGGAGGCCCCTGCTAACAGCACTTTAACGACGTATTTAGAGAGCAGCAAGAGCTCTTCAGACTCTCGTTCACTGTTGCTGTCCAACATTTCTTACATGCCAAACATGACCGTAGTCATATCAGAGAACGGGACTCTGGTGGAGGACGAGATCTTTCTCAACACAGTTACTGCTCAGGCCCTCTCAGGGATATTTGTTTGGTCTGCGCTGCTCATCACATGTCACCAGGTAGGATGGCTTTTCAGACAGGGTTGCTCTTTTGTGTATTCTCCTAAAATGTAATGTAAGGAAAGCTTTTAAACTACACTGTGATTTGCTGATCAATGATGGTTTTTAATGGTTCTGTGACCTGCAAGCTAGAAAAGTGGAAGAGATGACCATCGCTGAAAAAAAAGAAAAAGTGGAGAACACATTCTTTGTGTGGAGCCAAGTGGTGTTGTCTCCCTCCACCCTGGCCTTGAGGTGCCTATTCACCTCACAGCTAGGTGAAATTTGAGTAGAGCTGTCAGTGTCTTTTCTCACAGGTGACCAATAATACATTTCAGATGTGAAAACAAACCTACTAGCACCTAGAACATGGCCAAACATTTATAGCCAACAGACTATAAGCCTTATGTTTTTGTTGAACATCCCATTGTATATTTATTGCTGCCTTTCCTTGTATAATAATCTTTACTTTTCAGGGAACATTAAGTATTTGGGATAATTCAGCTTTTACGGGAGTGTAAGTGAGATCAGATAGTGATGTTGGATGAGGAGGTCTGGGCCAGTCTTTCAGTTCACCCTGAAGGTGTTTAGTAGGGTTAAGGTCAGGTCTGTGTGCAGAATACTGAAGTTCTCCTACTCAAACCATTTCTTCATGGATCTCGCTTTGTGTACATGGGCATTGTCATGCTGGAACAGGTTTTGGCCTTGTAGTTCCAGTGAAAGAAAACAATAAGCCTACACCGTACAAAGCTATTTTATATGATCTGATGGTCATGTGTTCACATACTTACATTCATATAGTGTACTTTATAAAATTCAAAACCTTCATGTATCTCGGGCCACAAATGATATTTAGAAATGATTAACGCATAGTTGACACTCAGGATTCTAATAATGTCAGCTTTGCTAGTGGGTTTTTTATATGAATCACAGTGTACAGTTGTTGACAATCCATGTAGAGCTTTAATGTTTGCATGTAACAAAATCTTGTTATTTTGACTAAAGCATGTTGAATCAAGATTATCACAACTCAGATTAAAATACATTTTATGATGTTTTTGCTATATTTGCTCTTTTTTCTTCGTACTGTGTAAGCATTTTACAAGTCAATATTATTACTTTGAACAAACACGTTATGCAGAATGTTACTGATATGATATCAGCAGTATGGACTATTGCACTTTAATGAAACAGTAATGAGAGCCTTTACAGGATATGCTTTAATAGTAAGATTTTCATATTTTCTAAGCGAGTATATATTAATGTTTACGAATCAGCCATAACATAAAACCATTGACCGGTGAAGTCAATAAAATTGATTATCTGCTTAAGACAGCTCCTGGCACAGGGTGGGATATATTAGACCCCATGTGAACAGACATATCTCATAGTTGTGTTGGAAGAAGAAAGAATGGGCAAATGTAAGGAGGGTCTTGACAAATTGTGGGTTAGTTGACCGGGTCAGCATCTCTCCAACATTAAGTCTGAGGTGTTCCAGTGTATATACAACTGTTTATTCAGTGACAGGATCATGGGCACCTCATGGTCCAATTGTAATATCTGGCCCAAAACCTTAGAAATGACATATATTTGTTTTATTGGATTTTTTCATTAGGGGATAAGGCATGGCTACCTAAAATGTAATTTACTTAGTTTTGCTGACACAACTCATGTGCACTTCTTTTTTTTTTTTTTTTTTTTTTTCTTTTCTCTTTTTTTTTTTTTGGCATTTCATGACTCATAAAAATGTGACATTAAATCCACTTTTAAATGATGTATTCTGTAATCTGACTGTTAGAACAGTGGTGATGGGAGAAGGGGTTTTTTTGTGCAGTGCTTGGAGGGCACCTGGAGGACATGTTTGATTGCCTTCGAAGTCTTTTGTCCTCTTTCCAAAAAGTATAATGCCTTTGAGAAGCAGGAGTTTTTCAGGGAGCTTATACAATGGCATGTTGGTGTTAAGCCAGAAAATGAATCTCCATGAAATACTCTCCCTTCACACAAAAAAAAATGTCCGTGCAGTTCCATTTTGTCATACAGACCAGCAGCCAAGTAATTTGTCCACTGCCAGCTCATCTGAGGTGCTTCAAACAGCAGTCTGTACAGGAGTGGTGCAAAGGTTTTGCTAGGAAAATTTTTGTAAATCCTTATGAGATTGAAGCAGTTTTCCCCTCTTAGTGATGTCAAGTCTCCATGCATACTAGAAGGTTGAGATTGTTTTGTACTTCCACTATTGATTTGGACTAACAGCCATCTCTTTATAGAATAGCCTTTACTTTGTCACATATACAGCACAGTAAAATTTGTACTTCGCATATCCCAGCTTGCTCAGAAATTGGGGTCAGAGTGCAGGGTCAGCCATAATGCGGCGCATCTGGAGAACAGATGGTTAAGGGCCTTGCTCTAGGGCCCAAGACTGGCAGCTTGGCGATACCGGGGCTTAAACCCCTGGCCTTCCGATCAGTAACCCAGCACTTTAACCACTGAGCTCCCACTCCCCTGATCTATTGATCTATGGAAAAAAAGATAATCATACCACATGACTAGAAAAAAAGAAACCTACAACACTTTTTCCGCCACTATATATTTCAAAGTGTTTTCATATGCCTTTTGTCAAAAATGATTTCACGTGTGGGAAAAAAAAACAGACTTCAAAACAGTTGTATAAATATTTACTTACTGATTGCAGTCTATAAAAAGCTCACATCAGAAAGAAGTCTAAGGAAAACTACAAACCCACAGTCCCACAAAGTATTTAAATATAGCAAGAATGATCTGTAAGGTCATTTGCTCTCAGGTTCATATGCTCGTGTGCAGAAATGATTTTCCTCCTCTTTACATGTTCTTAAATGATGAGGAGGTGTGTGGAGTGAGATAAAAATCCAGTGTTCTGTCATTTATAATGGAACTGGAAGGAAATATTCTGAGCTGGATGGCCAGTATATCAGACATCACAGGTGCACTATTTAACTAAAAACGCTGAAGCGTGCATTTTCTAAAAACGTTCCCAACGTTTTTACAGATATTTTAAAGTCACGTATGGATTTTAGGGCTTTTTAGACCAGTGTGATCGGAATTATTTTGAAAGGTAGCGTGGTAGGTTTTGGCAGCCATGTTGCTTTGTCTAAACAGCAGCCTTTCCATTCATTTCATTAATGAAAACTGGGAAACTGCTGACACTGGAAATTGTAATCCGTTGGGACAAAAGCAAAGCTTAATGCAAGTTGTCAGAATGCCGGGTAGTAATTTTGAACATTATTTATTTAAAATACATACACAAAGTCAGAAACCCTGCTAGGGCTGATTAATGTAAGGTTAATATGAACTGCCAGTATGCATTACCAACAAAATTAAAACATGACTTAACTTGTGGATTACAGAATGGGATAACTGTGCAAGAGTGTAGTGTTCAGCTGCCCTGTGATTTTGCTAGCTGATGGTCAGTTAAAAAACAAGCTGTTTTAGTTATGCCAGCCTTCCCTATGAGTGTGGTAGCTATGATGAAATAGATATACAACAGAGATACAATATATTATGTATATTACATATAATGTTATGTACAGGGTGGTGCAGGAGAAACAACTTAACACATCAATAATGCGTGTTGTGAAGCAGAGTGACGAGAGCTCCTCAAGATGACTGCTCAAACACCCTAAATATTCTCTGGTGTGCAGGCCATTCAAACACCACCAGGGGACTTCTTTTTTTCTTTGTTTTTTAGGGCTGAAAACTTTTCTTAGAAATAACACACCCATGTTGTAATCGCATCAGCAGAAGGGACACAATCATGACTTTCTAACCTGTAATAATGCAGAAATTCCTTTTGCGCACTACTCACACTATCACCATTCTTATAAAAGGTTTTACAGCAAACGCTGTTTGTGCACTACTCCATTATAACTAATGGCGATGGTTTCTAAACGAGCTCGCAAACAATTGCCGATGCCCCGATACTACAAATTCCAAAATTTCCCATTTCCCTGCACCACCCTGTATATGGGGGAAAAAAGGGTCTCAGTTGATCATTTTAAAAAATGTGCCCAATTCAATGTATATTCTCAAAACCATGATTCAGTCTATCTGCATTTCTTTCCAGCAAATATTAAACATACTACTAGAAGCAATTAAAGTGAATCCTATTACTGCAGTCTTCTCTAGATTTCACCCTCTTTATCTTGCTACAAAGTTAGAACAGAAAGCCTTTTGATTACATCGTTCAGTGTTTAACATTGCAGTTACACAAGCATCAACATTAAAAAGGCTGTGGTATAAAACCACCATACTCGCACCTCAGCTAATCGTCCCACTCAAAGAACGGCTACCAGCCGGGAAGGGTGGGGCAAGCACATGCTTTCGCTGAGACCTGAGAAGCAACCTCTGCATTTATCATGACACGATCAGAGGAAAATGTAATCTGCTCTATCCTGCATGCGTTTTATTAATTGGCTAGTGTCACTCTGGTTCACATGGGAGATAGAGTCGGCCCCTCCCAGCCTAAAAGCACGAAGGTGTGGAGCTTTTGGCCACATACAGAGAAAAAGCTTCTAAGTCTCTTATCATATGCCTGATGCTTGTTCGGAGATCTGCTCCTGTACTTTGGATGGAATTGTAAAATTATGGTAATAAAATCATGTGATGTTCCTTGTGGTTTGAAATTATCATAAAAAAATAAAATGAATTACCCCCTTTATGTTCATTACAGGAAAGTGGACCCAATCAACCTTGGTTCTTTTGAGCAGCCTCATGGATTAGGAGCACCCACGCATGAGCCTAGCCTAAAAAAGTATTTCACGAATCACAGTCTGTGTATATAAAGACAGGATTCTGGTCTGGAGCTGTGTGACTGCAAAATCTCTAGCATGAAACATCCTAAAGATATTCCGAATGCCAATAAAGTGTCCTGAAATCTTGCCAAATGTTTATCTATGGTTTTTCATAAGTTTTTTTTTCCTAGTTAATTGATCTTGCAAATCATTTCTTACAAAACAAAATAGACATGCCTTTCCTTCTAAGTGTAATCATTAACTACGGTATTCATCTTGGGTGTGTGTGTGTAACAGCAAGCAAGAGATAAGCTTAGTACTGTTCCTGTCAGGGTGTTTTGCTGAAACAGATGTAGAAGAACCTTTTATTGTAGATGAATTATTTTCTGCCCTGTTTTCTTTCACCCCTACATCCTTTCTATTGATTTAGCATTTTCTTCAACACTGATATATGATCTGTTGATCACATTTTGCTACTCCATAATCTCAGGTCCTTGTTAATTTCCACTCCCTTTTTTTTTTTAATTTTAATTACAGAGCTCTATCTACTCCAGGAGCCAAATTCTGAAAGAAATGCATTTATATGTATTGGCAATTTTTTTTCCTGTTCTTATCATGTCTTATCACAACTATTTGTGTGCGATAGATCTACTCGCACCTGAGGTCCTACACTGTGCCGAACGAGCAGCGCTACATCATCCGCATCCTCTTCATCGTTCCCATTTACGCCTTCGACTCTTGGCTCAGCCTCCTCTTCATCAGCAATGACCAGTACTACGTCTACTTTGACTCCATCCGTGACTGCTATGAAGGTGGGTAGTATTCGTTCTGTCTGTTGTGCTCACAGGCTTTACATATGGAGACACCTGCACTGAGCTAGAATAGGTTGCAGATGTCTAACTGTCCAAACTTGTTCCTCTCATCTTTCTTTGTCGCAAAAGCAAACTACAATGCAGCACGATTATCTGTTGTCCTCATTATTTTTTTTTATCTTCCTCTTCTATGTTAAACAGCCGAACTGAGAGCAGGTGTTTACGAAGTTATAAATAAGCCTGTCGGAGGAATGAGTAGTTGTTATTTTAGTTTTTTTTTTTTTTTTTGAATAACCCAATAGAATTTAAATGAGTTGAATGTTTTAAGGGAGTTGCAGTTTGTAATATCAAAGAGGAATTTTCATTCTTCTTGGCTTTGCATAAAATATTCATAGCTGAATTTCTTAGAAGTACTTTGTGCTACGTAAAAGCACTATGCCTGAACGTTCGAAAGGTTTCATGCAAATAAATTGCTCTCAAAGCATTACTTATTTTTTTCATTGCGGTTCCATATGTAGTGTTTTTTTTTTTCGAGGTATTCTTAATAGTCTGCAAAAGAAAAAAAGAAAAAGTCTTTGAATGGTTAAACCTTCTTTAAGGAGAAAAAGAATTAATTAAGGCCATTTTTTTTTTTCTTTTAATGTGAGCTGTATAGCATTTAGGGGTATTTTTTTTAATGCAACTGCTTAACTGCTGATGACGCAAATATTGTGTCATGTTTGTTTTTCACAGCTTTTGTAATCTACAACTTTTTGAGCCTGTCCTTCGAGTATCTAGGAGGAGAGAGTGCCATCATGGCTGAAATACGAGGAAAACCCATTCCGTAAGTGTGCTTTCTGTTCTTTTGCAGAGAAACAGGTGCACGTTTATAGTCGTTTGATTGCATGATTTGTAGTTTAATGATTTTAAATGTGAGGAATTTCTGAATTATATGGACTACTATAGACTATACGAAGTAAATTACAATTAAACTAGATCACTTCCCTTTGTTTGAACTGAATTCTGGCTCATTTTATGAGCATGAGTCATCAGAGTGTTACTCTGTTAGCCTGGGAAATGGCTTTGGGCTCATGATAGACTAAAAACCTGCAACACCTCTAGTGGTGGTCTGAGATCATCCTGGGCTGTTTCCAATGGTCTTTATTTAATTTTTTTTATTCGATCCAGTTTGTTTTAGCACAAATAAATGTTATAGTCATTAGGAGTTTTAGATTAATGTTAATGCTTTTAGTTTAGCGAGTACACTTATTAGGTCTGTCTGCATTACAAAGTGTTAAAAAGCACATCTGTTGCCTGTCAGTAGCTCATTACCTCCGCTTCTTCCTCATCACAGTGTAAGCATACCATTTTTATCTTCCTGTACACTTTCTATTTCCTCTCCAGAGTCTCACCAAATCCCTTCAGCGTCACATTATACACGTTAAACATGGCCGAACAGGATTTCATATATTGACTCGATTCTTTCCTTACACGCAGCTCAGAGTTATACCAGACATAATCTCTTTATGCCGTTGTGAAATTGACCTGCCTAATCTAACACACCTGGCTGTAATATCCAGGTGCGCCTGAAAGACTGATTATAACTGGAGGGTGGTAGATTTCTAGGGAAGCCTAGTTTAAGACTTGTAATCTTATTTTTTTTTTTCCCTCTCCCCTCTCTTTCCCCTCCTCCTGTTTTGTGCCTTTCTAATAATATTACACTGAGGGCTTCTAAAAAGCTCCCTGTAGCCCTCTTTACTTTAAGAAGCAATACCCAGCAAAGGGGTGCTAAAGGAACAGCTGGATTTATTCTGCCCTAATCAGAATCACTACAGTTCTACACAGATGGGAACTAATTAGCATTTTGTTTGGAAGGAAATTGGATACATCCGTGCTCATTTACAGTTAAGGGATGTGCTAAATGTCCCAAACCAAAATTTTTTCTTTCTTTTTAAAGTTAGCTTAATTATGTGTTTCTCTTACATTTGATTCGAAAGTTGTCAGTTCTGACAACCTGGTTTCAATGTTGTTTCGCCACCTGTTCACGTAAAGGTAATGGAAAACTGAATTTCTTTAGTCGCTGTAATTAGCTAAAGGACAATGGAAAAAGGTCAATATTATAGCTGTGCCCCATATACCATTTCCATTTATTATCTGAAAGAAGAAACATCATCTCATCCAAATCTACCACCTCACTTGTACCTGTTGTTCCTTAATTACATGTCCCTTATTTCACTTTGGGGTTTTTTCACAGGTCAAGCTGCATGTATGGCACCTGCTGTCTGTCAGGAATGAGCTACTCTATCGGCTTCTTAAGATTCTGCAAACAGGTTTGTTTTTCTCCTTGATAAGCATTCATCTGCGCAGTGTCGCATTCATCCTACTGTGAATATTATAAATTTCATTTGCTGCCACCGTCACCGGTAATACCAACACAGCCGCTGAGGGTTAAGCACCTTGTAGGTGTGTTATGCTTCACTAAGAGCTGAATTAAGTTTTTTTTGCACAGTGTTCAATGGCTGCTTGAGTATAAATGCCAATATATGATCTTCAGAGGTGGTCTGCCAGCACTCCGTGTACCATATCACAGAGAAACTTATTTGAATTAAATCTTTTCTTTTTTTTCTTTTTTTTTTTTTTTTTTTTTTTTTTTTTTTTTGAATTGAAGATTCATAACTATATTTTTATTCAAAAGCCAGAAACCAACAGCGTTCAATTGTGTTTTTCCTCAGAACGGAAAATGAAAACAGTTCTGAAATGTTTGCCTTGGGATGTTCGTCACCTAAACTATCATATAACCTTTTTTTTTTTCTTCTAAATAATAAAGTGGCAGCTACTTTTTTTTTGTCCACTTTTCTTTCAAATAACATTCAACAGAAAAAAAACAACAAAGTTTGAAAAGAAAAACAATGAAGACTAGGTGCGATCAACTTGATGATAAACACAGAGAAATAATAGGAGTTGTCAGAGTGATGCTGTCTGCGACGGGAGCGGAGAAGCTCCCAGCACTCCGAGCATAACACTGATGGAAATTGGATTTGAGAGCTCTGTCTTCAAAACAGTGAATAGTCTCCGAAATGAACTTTTTTAGATAGAAAAATGGAAACTGCTAAACACATGGTTCTCTTTGACTGGACGGCTACGTGGCCGTTTTTCAAAGCAGCTCCTTTGCGACGTGTTCAGACCAGAGTGCAGTCGAAGCATACAGATTGAGGTGGCTTTTTCTTTCATTTATATTTTTCACCAAGTAGACTGCTTTGATTAGGAGGCTCTTTTTAATTAACTTGATATTGCACACCTGCCTGCATGTAAAAGACCTGAGCTGATAACGGGGCATATATCACTGGATTGGTGCATTTCTTTTATTTTTTTATTATTAATTTTTTTTTTATTGTACCAATAAATACCACTCTACAAACACTGGAGCTTTTTAGTAGTATCAGTTAGAGATCAGTTGATTTTATAATCCTGGCATCGCCAAATGATTTGATCCCATAACTAAATTTAAGAGAGAAATATTAAGTGTTGAGTCTGTATCGTAAACGATGTAAAACTATGCACATTGTCAGTAAAAACCAAAATGCATTTAATTCTCATACAATTTACAAATTATAAACAGAGGTTTAAGATCATAAACAAAATGGTCAACTGTTTCACCTGTATCTTCAACGTACATTTTATTTGACTTTAAAATCAGTCAATTGAAGCATAAGGATCTTTTATATTAGAAATCGAGCTCCACAGTTGGTTAAAAAGATTGAAAGTTTGTGCATAGTTTTTGAAAGCTACCCAAGAGCCAGCTTTTACCCAAGTGTGATGGTGTAACTGTACAATGTATCGCACGTGTTGGTGGTTGCAATCTGGAGCTGTTGGACTATCAGACTTTACAAGTGCATGTCTTGCAGGTTCTTCATTAATGTGACCACATGCACTTTATATACAGTACTTTAACTCCAACGGGATTCGCAGATTGGGACATCTGGTGTTCAAACAGTGCAATTGCATTACATGAATAAATAATAGAATGCTGATTTGCACATTGTGAATCAATGTGATGCATCGTTTTACAATGTCTCATTACATCCCTAATATTCATATATGACTAGGATTAGGTTTTAAGCAGTCTTTTAAAATGTTTCTATTTAAAAACACTATGTTTTGATTGTCATTAAGGCCACGCTTCAGTTTTGTGTGGTGAAGCCCATCATGGCCATCATCACGATCTTCCTACAAGCCTTTGGCAAATATCACGATGGAGATTTTAAGTAAGTTTTTACATCTTAATTACATTTTACTTTGCTATGATCCAGTTAGTTTGCTAATGCAATTTTTTTTTTTTACTTCTATACCCTGTCTTCCTACAGTGTGAACGGAGGCTACCTCTACATTACAATCATCTACAACATTTCTGTGAGTCTGTCCCTCTATGCCCTGTTCCTCTTCTTCTCTGCTACCAGTGACCTTCTGAGGCCTTTTGAACCTGTACTGAAGTTCCTGACCATCAAATCTGTCATCTTCCTCTCCTTCTGGCAAGGTGGGTAATGGTTTATAATAGAGGTGAGGTGAAAGGAAGTTTACTAGGGAGACAGAGCTGGGAAACTTGGAGGGCCTTTTATTATTTTAGTAATTGTTTCTAAATCCCAGCAAAGGGCTGTATATTAATCATTTCAAAACGTTGCCCACGAACCAGCAGATTGTCTTCACCTAGAGATCGCTCCGGAGTGTCCTTATGTGGTGGGATGCTAGTCGCATTGTTAACAAGTGCTTAAGTAATTAGTCCCAGCAATCTTAATTTGTGAGCCACTCACCACAGTGACTGAAAAGACTAATCAATCCGAGATAATTGCTCTCTGTGCAATGCGCTGTTGGTGAGTCCATCATGAAGTTTAATATTCAGTACAAACCTTGTTTTTTATAATTCTGAGCAGATTTTATTTATGTTGCCTTTTCACAGGCAGCTGTCAAATTAAAAATTCATAAAAAAAAAAAAAACCCTTTCTGTTTTCTGTCAATATTAACATAAGATTAACTCAGAGGGATCTTGACTCACGTCTGATTTGCATATAAATGTTTTAATAAGACTCCTTGTTTGCTTTTCCAGCATGGTGTCCACTCATGCACAGTTAATAAAGACTTATATATAGACTATTTATCTTTTCATTCTTTAGTAAACTACAAAAAATTGAAACTAATGGGGGAAAAAATGAAGTGAAGAAAAAGTAAATTCCTCAAAACACCTTTTTTTTATATATATATATATATAAAATGAGTAATTTTTTTAAGACTTTCTGAAATTTCAGAAATTATTATTCACTTATTTTAAACTCATTACATTTGGATTATTTTACTCAAATATCCTTTTTTATTTTGAAGACATTTATTTGAGACATGTTTAGCTCATGGGCAATCCAGTTACTTTTATATATCGAAATGGAATCAAAATATTATACCATTTAAGTAAAAAAATAAAAATCTTTCCCAGGAAAAAGGTCTAAACTTGACTTTAGCAGATAGTATATGCCATGGTGATAATGTGAATAATGATGATTTGAAGAATTACTAACAAACAATCCCTTGTTTTGTTTTTCCCCCAGGCATGGTCCTGGCTATTCTGGAGCGCTGTGGCGTGATCCCAGAAGCACTAGTTATAGACGGGCACGAGGTGGGCGCAGGCACAGTAGCGGCTGGCTGGCAGAATTTCATCAATTGCATTGAAATGTTCTTTGCTGCTATCGCACTCCGTTATGCCTTCACGTACAACGTTTACCAGGAGAAGAAGAGCCAAGCTCCAGGTGGGCATGCTGCTTAGAAATCTGACTTCTGTCCTTAGTTTACACTTCCTTTGCTGCTGTAAAAAAAAGAAGGCTTGCAACGCGACTTCAGAGTAGATGGCCTCAGAATAATGTTTCTCACAGGGGTGGAAGGAGACAGCAGGACTCAGGGTTCAGAGGAACACAGTATAGTTCAGCTCTCTTCTGAGCCAGGGATAGTACTTTAAAAAAAAAACCCACACATCTGTGGCACAGCACGTGGCATAAGAACATTTCACTTGAGGTTACAAGGATACAATTTTCAACCTTTTTTGCAGTCAAAATCAGTCTTTGTGTATTAGTGAGGAAGTAAACAAAGAAGAACCTGCTCAGTGCTTCTGGAGTGTGGGGTCTTTCTGTGCCTTTCTTTATTTTTTCTTCATTGTTTTTTTTTTTTTTTTTTTTTATCCTGCCCAGGAATTTTAAAGCACCTTTGTTTGAACCCTCGGTCTTGTTGGCAGTGCACGGTTCAGGGTTGTGCAGAAAATGTCTATTTAATATTCTTCAATCTCAGAGCTAATGATATTGTGGCTCCGGAATCTCAAGCACTTCATTAGACCTGTATTATGATTCAGTGCATTCTGCATGAAATACGGCTGAGATTCTCTATTTCATTGGTATGCCTGTGTGGCTTTGAATGCCAATACGAAATCTCTGTGGGAGGAATGAAATATTCTGTCTGGGAAATTATTATTAGGCCTTCAGTTACTAGCACTTCGCTTTCAAACGCATCGTGTGACGCCACATACCTACGTGATATCTGGCTTAAACAGGACCTGGAGGTAATGTTTTGACTGGTTTAATGACCTTTTGGTGTTGGAGAAAAGGTCAGAAGAAGGCACGTCTCAGCGGACGAGCTCATGTTTGATTGTGCCTATCCTTTTCCTCCTGAAGCAAAACGGCTGCTAAAGCTGAGAGCTCATCAGCCCTTCTTCTGACCCTCAAACATGCTACAGTCCCTAGCAATAATCTCTGGAGTGTAAGTACTCCCTGTGGTCCACTAGAGGGCAGAAGAAGACGTGGCAGATATCACTGGGCCCCAGGCTCCAAATAACTTCCTTTTATAAAGCCACAGCTAAATTGTTTTTTGTTGTTGTTGTTGTTTTTACTCACTGAACAATTCTAGCGTTAGGGAAATGAAGCAGGAGAGTCCACATCATGGGGCATGATTTCATTATTTGTATTTATTTATTTTTTTTATCCAAGCTTCTGTGAACAGCCAGGTCGTAGTGTGGTGGTGCTCCTGGCAAAGAACTTGCTCACAAAAGTGAAAATAATGCATTGCAACTCAGGCGTGGCAGAATCTTGTGCAATATCTGTGAAGACATTGTATTTTTTTTAGAAAGGTCATGTAAAATGCACACACAAAACAGAGTCTATCAAAGGCTTCTTGATATTTATAAAAATATATATATAATAATAATAATAATAATAATAATAATAATAATTCTTATGCCTTTCAGTTGCTTTTTATTCCATTTTGGGGTTTTTTTTGTCCATGGGTCAGAATTTATTTACACACACACAGTAATCCCGTTTAAGTTCCGCGGTGGTTAAGTTCCAAAACTGCCCAAAAATGCTATTTTATGTATACAGTACTGAACTGTATTAACATTTTACTTTATTTTATAATTATATTTTAAATTTCATTATTTCAACATAAAATTCCATAAAAACAATTACCTATAAGTTTTTTCATGCTGTTTTTCAGACTGGGAAAATCAACCAAACAAATTAGTTATGTGGCAAACGCAATTCAGCTGTGTGTGTGTGTGTGTGTGTGTGTGTGTGTATGTATGTATGTATGTATGTATGTATATGTATGTGTGTGTGTGTGTATATATATATATATATATATATTGTGATTTCTGGATTTTTTTTTTAGATTATGTCTCTCACAGTGGACATGCACCTACGATGACAATTTCAGACCCCTCCATGATTTCTAAGTGGTAGAACTTGCAAAAAAGCAGAGTGTTCAAATACTTATTTTCCTAGTGAGGAAAATAAGTATTTGAACACTCTGCTTTTTTGCAAGTTCTACCACTTAGAAATCATGGATATATATGATTTTTAAACTTTTTTTTTTTTTTTTTTTATACCAATGCCTGGAGGCTACTTGGTCTAGGATGGTTTACCTCATTTTGTGCATTTTTTATTTTATTTATTTTTTTTTTTTTACATCATCGATGTAAGTAATTCTTTTGTCTTTTTAGATAATGTCGCCTCCATGCACAGCATCTCCAGTGGACTAAAAGAGACCATCAACCCTGGAGATATGGTGCAGGATGCCATCCACAACTTCTCTCCAGCCTACCAGCAGTACACGCAGCAGTCCACGCAGGAGGTGGTGCAGCCGAGTCAGAACGGCAAGGTGGGCCCGGCCATCAGCAAGAACCAGAAGAAATCTGATAAAATCACCCTGATCGACACGGATGATGAGTTTTAAAACCGAGCAGGTGTGTGTGCGGGCGCGTGTGTGTATGTATTTATGTATAGAGAAAAAGGGACCCACAGGTACAGAGAACATCCTCTAAACCTAGACAGATATAATCTAGACCAAGTAACACGTGCTTTGTTTATGGTTATGTAATCCCACATTGATCAAGTCATCTTCAGTCTCCCGCTTATTTAAATTCCCCCTTAATGAGGAAGATTTAGAACATTTTCAGTGACATCTTTAGGTGATGTGAAAAGATTAACAAACGAACACACAGCATTCCTTCTACCGTTAAAGGAAAGCAGTGGTATTTTACAGTCATCTCGTGTGTCATCACTGCTTAATCACGGTTCTTGTCTTCGTGCTGTCGTCAGGGTCCCGTGTGACTCCTGACCGTGTTACTTCATGAGATAAGTGTAACGGAGGCGTTCAGAAAGTTCGCACTGTTCGGAGGAGTCACTTCACAGAGCACCTCTTTTGAAGTATTTGCTCAGCGGCCCTCAGCTTCCGTCTCCTGATGAACGGAAGAGTCTCTCAAAGACATTGTGGTTTTGGAGCACCGCATTTCAAACTGTTTACCTCGGCCCTTTGAAACACTTCATATCTCCTGCATCAAGGACACAATGAATGGCATGAGAACTTTTCCTGCCTGGTAGGGAAGCTTTGTAATGTTTCTTACCTTACACTCTTCGCCTTCTCTAATCCTGAAAACTTCTGCAGTCTTAAACCATAAATTAAAGCGAGCTGTGTTTTTTTTTGTTTATTTTTTTATTTTATTATTGTAAATAATTTGTATATAATTTAGTTGCACAGGTGATGATGGGAATGTTGAGGTTAATATATTGTTATTGTAAAGGAAAAAGTAGTTGTTTGTTGGATTGATTAATATCCAGTGGTGGTGTTTCATGGTCACTTTTTTTTTTTCATGCTAATATTTTTAAATCCTTTTTAAAAGATCATTAACCTGAACAGATTGTATTTTCTTAAACGACCAGTATATTGAGTGACGCTTCTTTTCGCCATCTTCAACAGACTCAAATCATTAAGTTATTATTCACAGCTGCACCATTACGAGCGACGTTATAAAAGCAGTTATTTCTAAAACTTCCTGTTCAAGTTTTGGATTAATTGTATTGTCTCACAAGGTCTTGTCACATATATACATACTATCCTTTAAATTCAGCTACTGTTTAAGGATCATTTTAGGATTTGAATAAAGTTTAATACTCGCATTGTATGAAATAAAACAGATTAAAGTGAAGGATATTTATAAAGGGGGGGTGGGGGTTGTTTTTTTTTAAAGCCTTTTCTTCTGTCGTGATATAATTATCTTGTAATGACCTTTATAATAAATCACTTACACTTGTTTAATGAAGAAGCTTTATTTAAAAGTACAAAATGCACACTGCGACTTATGTACAGGAATAATTTACTTTTCTTATATTCAGCCAGAGTGGGGGGGGGGAGCAAGTTTATTTGTACATGAGGGTAGTTCATTGAAAGAAAGTAAATAAAGGAAAGTATATACAATAATTTAGAGGTTTTAAAAATAAAAAAAAATAAAAAATAAATATTAAATTTCAAGTGTAATAGATATACAGAGATTTCGGTAATGGTGTAAATCAGACCCTTTCTCTAAGTCTAGGTTTCGCTGCCTTTCACATCTGTATTTACAATCGCTGTTCGGATTTACACCTCAGGAAACTTTCCAAAAATTTAGCCGTGTGGTTGATTTTATTTCAATAAACCACTACATTTATCCTTTACTACAATACATTAAAGCTTCTTAATAGGCACTACTGCACTCTAATCTCACCTTCTTCCTCCGTTAGCTTTTCATTCAACTTTCATTCAACTACAGGGGAATCATTTAGCGCAGCAAACCGTTTGGAGTTTCTGTGTGTTTATAGGCAAGTGTGTTCAAGAGCACTGGTTCATTTTGTATTCATTTATTTTTATGTGCGTTCATGGTACATAGCTTTAAGGACTGACTGAGCGTGTATAGAATATATACTTTCAAAAAAATAGATATATCATATGCAAAATATAGAATAATTTAACCTGTTCAGCCAGAAAAAGGCCACATACAGCATACATAAAATATGAAAAAGTACCCACTTAGTGAGAACAGCATCTCAAGTATGCCAAGAGAGAAATGAGAAAAGGGGGAGAACCTTGTACGGAAAAAGTGAGTTTCCTTTTGTTCAGCAAATAACAAAGCGGTCAGTGGAGTTCACTGGTGGTTTATGTTCTTTCTTCAACATTTAAAATACACTCTCTGTTCAAACTGTTCAACTAAACACTGGTGACTAGAGCAGAGGGGTTTTCCCTATCCCTGTTTCATACTAGAATGTGGCCTAATTTAAATAAGCTCAACCATGTTTCATTGAATAGTTCTGACGAACTAAATTTCTTTTAGTTACTTGGTCCATCAAAAAAAAATTTAAAATAAAAGAAATGCCTTGTTCATCCAAGAAGATACAGTATGCAGGGTCTCAGATTCATCATTTCTTCACAGCATTTTGAGAGCTCACCACTAGAGGTCAGTACAAGTCACAGACAAATAGGGTTGGGTATTTTTGGTTTTGGTTTGAAATGGAAAAGCTTAAAATCGAACTGGAATTCATTAAGAGGAACTGATAGTAATATTTCAATGGGGAAATATTAACTCCTTCTATGGAATAGGAAGTGAAAAAAGGTAGGCATGGGACTGGGGAATTTCTAGGTGTTTTTTATAATTCAAAACTAGAAATAAAGGTGTGTGTGTGTGGATGGGGGGGGGGGGTGTTCGAAAATGTCTATCTTAATGTGACATTTAATTTCGAACTGTACATTGTTTAAAGTCAGTTTGAAATGTTGTCAGCCTGTCATCACAACAATGACTTTGGGGGTTGGTTACAAAAATAAAAATGACACCTGCACATTTAAAGAGTGAAATGTGACTAGCTGAATCCACCAGAGAAGCAAGAGATCACCATAAACACTGATATGTCCACTGATATGTTCCTGTGCTGATTTACGAGGAGGGGTTTTTTTTTTTCTTTTTTTGAAAGCAGAATGGCTATTGTCAAACATAAATGTAATGTGTACACGTGTGTAAAAGTCATTCTCTGAACTTCATACTAATCCCAAGATATGCGGGTCATGACCTAAACTGTACAAAGATAAAAAATTAGCTGAAACAACAGAACAATAAATCTAAACATTTAGATATGGAAAAAAAAATGGGACACAGAAAACATTTAAAAGAGATACAAAATAAGAAGTATGCCAAAAGCATAGCAGTAGGCCACAGAGCCAGGGCTAACAGCAGCCTACACAGCAGCACAGTTTTTTATTCCCCTAACAGCCTCGCCAGGGAAGAAGGAACAGTCATAGTCACTTGGGTAAGAGATAATCCTGATTGCACGTGCAAGTCACAGGTGGTCGTTTTTCAAAGAAATCAAATCAACTGAACAAGTGTTTACACGTAAAGCTTCACATTACCTATTACTCTTTCCAAAAAAAAAAAAAACATGCTGTCACGTCATAAAGATCTAGATCATCTTCACCCAATGGCTTGTCTCGAATTATTTGCGATTCAAAAAAATCAGGGTTACCAACACCGGCAGTGAAGTGCCACCTCGTGTTACCTGGCAGTAGGAATGCTTTCTAAATGGACGGAATCCTCAATGTGAAATGAAGGTCGAGATCTTCACTTCACTGGTTGTTTTTTTTTCCTTGTCGTTTGTGAGGCGATAGCGAATCTGTAATATACAGGTAAAAATGGACTTGCGTTACTTCTGCCAACACAGCTCTCGTCTCTATATCCAATATGGATTACCTTCCATTCGTTATGGCGCTGACGAGGAGAAAAAAAACAAGTACAGGATAGCTGGTGCATATCTTTAAAATAAAAAACCTGCATATATTATTTATTATTAGATGTTAATGAAGGGGTTTTCTTATGACTATACTGTGTAATAGCAGTCAATGGAACTGACAAGTGCCTTTTCCCCTAAAAAAAAAAATATAAAAAATCTTGTCCTGATATAGTCCTATGTGTAAATGGCAAGTGCTTTTATCATCTTATTGTAATTTAAAAGTGAAAGTATAAGTGCTAATCAAATACGCTGAATTGCTGAGTTAAAGTTACTCGCTGTTTTCTTTCCCAACAGCTTGTTCCCTCATTGTCTCCATTTGTGAGAATGTAAATGAAAAGAAGAATGTGTAGGTAAAGAAAAATATTCTTAAAACTCAATCACGTGTCTTCAGGACTTCTCTGGTCTCCTACCGTTTTCTTTGAAACCGGATTTCAACCACGGCCCCTTATTTTACATCTGAAATCCCATATTGCAGTAGCATAATCCATATACAGCTAGAAAAAGCTCAAGATTTAAAGCTGTTCATATATACTGTACTGTTGCAAGTGTAAGCAAAGAAATTTCCTACACAAACATGCACAGTTACATGAATAGATGGTGGAGTAAATGGTGTTAGATGATTGACTTTCTAAAGTAAAAAAAAATAAAAAGATACCACAGGCATCAGCGCATTCACAGACTGCCATTGCAGGTTCAATCAAGTACTTAATCCCCATGTTTGCAAGTATCGTCTCCGCTAAATCTCAGTGTGGGTCGGGGAGAGAAGATGAGAAGGCCAGTGTGCCCTGCCGGTGCCGGAGCATTAGAGCACAGTGCACAGACGACGTAGGCGGTTTTGTTTGGATATGAGTGGGAGTTTGATTGTGCGAGAGAAACAGATGAAAAAAAAAAAAAAAAAAAAAAAAAACCGTCTGCCTCCCCATCCCACCCCCTTCAGTCTGATTACTAGAAGTAGGGTGGGAAAGTTTTGGAACCAGTTTGGACTAGAAGGAGGAACTCTTCACTCTTTCCTATGACGGGGCAGAGCATGGCGGAGTCGGAGAGCCGTGATTGGCAGACTTGACGATGGTGATGACGGAGGTGGTGGCCACCTTGGCAGGTGTGAGAGGGCCGCATGCCACGGTCCGGGCGAAACACTGCAGAGCTTCATACTTGGCACGAAGCGCATCCAGCTCCAGGCGCATGCTGGCGTTCTCACGGGCCAGCTTGTCTACCTCGTGCTGCAGCTGGCACTTCTGGCGCTCGAGCTCCTCTTTTTGCGTGACGCGTTTGATGCGGCAGCTCGCGGCATAGCCGCGGTTCTTGAGCGTGCGCCGCCGCTGCTTCAGCCGCACCACGTCCTCCTTGGTGAGGCCACGCAGGTGCTGATTCAGCTCGCGCACTGACATGGCCACCAGCTCGTCGTCACTCAGCGCTGGCGCATTCTCACCCTCCTTCTTCACCTGCATCGGGAGCAGCAGCACATCAATTCACAGCTATGGCTAAAGCCTAGTCCTGCATGCACAGTATATTATAGAGCATTTTTTTATGTTGTTGAAATCTGATTGCTTGCATCTCTGAGCAGTTGAGGGTTGAGTCCTTAAAAGACCCAGCAGTGCCATCTTAGTGGTAGTGAGATTTAAACTTACAACCTCCTGATCAGAAGTCCAACGTCTTAAACGTTGAACAACCACTTCCGTTTAATTTTGTATAACAGCAGAGCTCTAAGGCAAATCCCTAGATTATTGTAATACCATTTGTTCTAATATGTTCTCGTGTTCATACATGTTTGGTGGCTACGCCACATAGTCAGATTACAGAAACATGTCTGTTAATCATGGCATTAAAAGCTGTTCTCGTTTAACCATTAAAAGAAACTTATTAGTAAAGTGTGTGTACTTGCAGGTTGAAGTGCTGGAAGAGGATTAAAATCACTATGGGATATGCCGTTATTGAGAATTTGGTGTTAAAGTGCTGAATGCGGCAGTATTATTGTATACACAAATTCCCAGAAATCAAGGCCACTATTGGTGAAATGCTGCCTACTGTATTTATCATTTATATGAATTTTCTCTGGGTTTAATCCTATTGGAGCTGCTTGTAACATTTATAGCCCTTTGATACCCGAATGAATAACTGAAATATCAATAAAAAGAACTGATCTGATTTTCCAGCCCCACCTTCTACCAGAAACTCTATATACCTATAAAATTGCCATTTACATTAAAGAGGTGGGAGTTGAGAACGGGAAGGTGGAGCTCATTTCTAAGGTGGAAATAAATAATTCAAAAGATTCATTAGTAGAGTCATGATGTCATCACGAGTAGTTTTCTATGATGCCTTTCAAATGATATGATTGTTACAGGTGTCAAAACACTGAATGGCAACTTTCAAGCCAGCACTTACCTTTACTGCTTTGCTTGGTTTGAAATGAGTCGTCATACCCTGAAAATCTGTGGAGAGAACGACAGACACGTTACTGAATGAACAAGGAGAAAAATGAATAACGCTAATAGGAACATGAAGCATCGATTGCTCACTTGTTCTCTATCACAGAGTATTATGGGATGTAAAACGAGATCATACAAAGCATTTTAATGTTATAAATGATCTGGAAAAAAACCAAAAGGGACCTGTAGGATGCCTTTATAAATTTTAGGATAAATTATCCACCTGGAGAAATTGTATTGTAGAAGTTGTGTGTATGTTGCAGAGAATAGAAGGTGTCCACTGACATTTATGACTGCATACTAGGACTACAGTTCAAGTTAATGACATGCTTGAAATGTGGAATAAAAGCCTTTATAAGCACCAACCGGTGCAGCGCAACTTCTTCCAGACTCAGCACATATAAGGTAATTATCAAACGCTTTGAGTCAAAGTGAATTGAGCGAGAATTGGAAGAAGAAATGGGAGTTTTAGGGATAAAGCGAGAAGCAGAATTTCCTCATTTTGCCCATTAGGGGTCAGCAATATTCAACGAATCCGGTATCAGAAACAGGACAATGGTGTTTACATGCTGAGGGAGCGTTTTTACAAGATCATAGACTGTAAAAAGTTGAGAAATAGAAGCAGGTCACAGCCCTCAACATTGAACTGTTTGATCAGTCTGGTCATCAGTTCATATGGGGTTCCATTCTGACATAAAAAAAAAACCTTGACCGAGAATAAGAGAAACCGGGTACGAAAGCAGGCACTGTCCACTGGCATCCATCAATGGTCAGGATGTACCATAAAAAATTCTTCTATGGAGACTCCCTTCGAATGAGAGTGTGTGTGTGTGTCTTTGTGTGTGTTGGTCACATGCCTAGGCCTATGATAAACAATTTTCATTCATAAACATGCCAGGGAATGCTGAGCTACCTCGAATACAAAACCTTTCATTCACACAGCTCACATAGTGAAGTTACTTCACCATAAACAAATGGCATCATTTCATCACTAATAAAGGTTTCAGTAGAACCTTTTTAGACACTTATGTTTCACTGTGTAGGTGTAGTGTTAAAGTTCATCTTTTTTCTTTTCCCATACACAATTCGCTTTGGTCATCGCATAGTCCCTTAATCAGCTTTTCGTTTCTGACCACTAGGTTACTGTTGGCTGGATATATTTGGTTGCTGAACTATTCTTAAGCAAGAGTGACATTGCTTGGTTTTTTTTTAAACACTTTAGTGGTGTTGTGCTTGATACTCGGCCACCAGCGCCACAAACACCCACCCACACACACACTTTCCACTAATAGATTGACAGAGAGAAGTCTAAACAGAGGTGGGCTGTCAAAATGTGCACAGCAACAAATAACAACTAATGAAAAAGCCATTGAAGAGAACTGGAGTTTCATTTTATATTCACAAATATGTCTGTATAGTGTCCTTTAACAACCTGTGTGTGTATTAAATAAATATCAAAATAATACATATCTAATTATTTATATACTTTTGAGGAAATTATCCTGTTATTGCTTATTTATGCTTAGTTATGTATAAATCCATTTTACATCTTGTGTTGAGAGACGTAAATTTTCCTGAGGATCATAGCAACAATCAACGATCAATTATATTAATAATTAAATAAGCAAACCATTGAAGAAAAACTCAAACCTGGCAACTTATTCATGGAATCATCCGTATGCTGTATATGATGCATGATAAGAGATGGCAGATATAAACAGACTTCTCTCCCTGCAACAATCTCTCCAACATGGAAAATTAGTTCCTCTGTATAGCATGAATACAAAGTCAAATGACAACAGAAAGTCCCTGATGAGCTTATTTTAAATGTACAAACATGACCTCACCCTCAAAAGAAGACAACACGTCAGAACATTAGACAACGTTCATTTCCTTTTTTTTTTTTTTTTTTTTTTTTTTTTTTTTTTTTTTTTTGGAGCATGTTGGGATATGCTTTTTTTTTCCTCAGCCTGTCAGACCATACTGTACTTGGCTGTTTAAAAGATATGCTGAACATTCCAGAAGACACTGTGTCAGGACGAATAGTTTCCCTTACACAGTCACTGTTATATTTTTGCTTTTACACAATGTGCTTTATCAGGTTTAGGACCAAGGCTGACAGGATTCTGTTACGCTGGGCTTTCCTGGCTCGCTTCATGCCCTTATTTAACTCTCCGGGGTTATATTTAGCTCGGTGTGCTGACCGTAAAATTCTGCCAACAATGCGATTTAAGTGGAAATGTGATAAGTGATCCATCATTAGTAAGGAAATGGCCGTTGGTGCAGACCAAAGGCGGCATCGTTCTCGTTTCAGCGGTTATCACAGGAGAGCGATTATTCTCCTGAGTTATTAATTCTTTATTCCAAGGGAAAACATCTATTTTGGTTTGGTGTCATATGACTTCCTGCTTGGGAGTACATGTTCTCTGTGTTTGTCTTTGCTTTCTTCGGGCCTGTTCACATCATCCTAAAACCCTTTGACCCAATTGGATTCATTTGAAATGGATAGGATCAATTTTAAATGAATAAAAAGTATAAAAAAAAAAGATTTTTCTGTGCCTTCCTGGGCCATTGTAGCACAGATGTTTACGGCTATAATAGTCAATTCTTAGTCACTCTTTGGTCGAGTTTGAATAAAGCACACCTGCCACGCATTAACCAGCAGTCCAAATGGTTTGGCCATGACGGAGATCAAACACGGAGCTTGGGCATCCTCGGTCAGGTTCAGCATAGATAATGAACCGCAAAGTCGAAACAAAGCTCTGCATAAGAATACATTCAAGTACTGATTCGTACCATCTGGACATCTAGTTGTAGTTCCCAAAAACTTGGGCCCCCACCATGCATTTGATTTAGATCAAAATAGCAATGCACAAAACTAATTATGGTGGCAGACGCTTATACTAAAAATGTGACTTAAAATAAAAAAAATTTAAGACGGCTCTCAAAACCATATATAGCTAAAGTTTGGGAAACACAACAGTGGTATGCAAGAGAGATGACAACATGCCTTGTATTTTGGCTCCGCACTTGCAATCCAAAAATGATCACTCTTTTTTGCTCTCTGTCTCTCTCTCTGTGGAAAGAACAGGATAGTTCCCAAGGGTTAAGTCTCAGAATTATTAGACAAGAGATGCAAGGCTAGCAGAATTCACAGAAGCTTTCCTAGACAGCAAGCCTCTATAAGTCCTGTGTAAGAGAAGGGGCCCCTGCTTTTCTTTCCAGGGAATACCATCTAATTGTGTATTTCAAGGAAGAAAGAAAGAAAGAAAGAAAGAAAGAAAGAAAGAAAGAAAGAAAGAAAGAAAGAAAGAAAGAAAGAAAGAAAGAAAGAAAGAAAGAAAGAAAGAAAGAAAGAAAGAAAGAAAGAAAGAAAAAAAAAACCCACACACCCTCCTCTATATATAGGGCTCTAGCCTTTGGGTTGTCCATTGAAGTCTATACATACAGACACACACAAAAAGCAAATTTCCTTCGCATTCCTTTGCCGTGTGGTCGTCCACTTTTCCCAGCGTACAGGGAAGTCAGGGGACTTGATGAGAGGGGGCCCCACTTTGCTTGCTCTGTCCTGCTAAAAAGGAAAAGCCCAGGCATTCCAAGGCTGTGTTTTCATCATCGCTCTCACAGAACAACGGGCGCATTTTTCCCCCTCCACCCAACACAGCGCTGCCTTTGGCGACGTGCGATCAACGGACTGCTGAAACATTGGAGCTCTTATTCAAGCTATCGAGAGCCAGGCTAGGAAAACAGAAAAACATGTCACAGGGGAAGGGCCCTAGGAGGGAGGCCATAGAGAAGTGTGCAGGGATAGCAGGGTTGCTTTTCTCACCGTACACACACATGCACTTATAGATGCGGCTATGTTTTCTATTCAGAAAAAATCAATTCAAAATCCAATGTATGAATGACCGAACCTCAATTTAGATCAAAGTTCAACTAACAATTTATATATTAATTATACATTGTAATACAAGGTTATAATAATGCAAGGCAAAAAAATGCTTTCCAGTACTTCATGGAAAGTAAGAAGTCTGACTGCTTTGTGAAAACCATTCAGCTTCCTTTAGACGATCTGTGATGATTTGCTGAAATGACTGGACCGGTAACACTCAGGCCAAAGTCACAATGGCTGTAAATCGTCTAAATAACGTCTCAGACAGAGGATAATGCTACTCCTCAAGGACAAAGATGTTGGCAGCGGTCATTAACCATTTTAAAAGTACTTCATTTACAAACTGACACATTTACAAAGCAGATTTTCTGTGCATGTTGCTATGTGTATGTTGATGGGGTTTGTGTGTATGTGTGTGTGTGTGTGTGTGTGTGTGTGTGTGTATGCTTGTGCTCATAGAGTTAGCGTACATTCCAGCTGAGCTTCAGCATTCCAAACCCGCTGTCATTTGAAATACTTAGCAGGTTATAAATGTGCTTTTTTTGGATAGGCTTAGTGACTAAATTTTGGTAATGCTTCAAAAATGTTCAGCTTCTCAGACTGACAAAAAATAAATCTGCCAGTGTTTTCCATCCACTTGCCATTCAAAATGGACAGAATCCACAGTTATTCTGTTGCGGCTGACTTTACTATAAAATCGAATGTTTCTTCAGGAGCAGTCGGATATCTATATTTATGGCATGTATTCATGCCGCTATACTCATGGCACTTTTTTCTCTAAATTTAGACATAAAACAAAGAGGGGAATACAATGTTCTCCCTTTTAGAAGATATTGCCATCATAAAAAAGTTGACACGAAAAAACCAATATACATCAATCAGGCATAACATTATGACCAACCGCCTAATATTGTGTCGGCCCCCTTTTGCTGCCAAAACAGTTCTGACCCGTCGATCATTAACAGCATTAACTTCTTCAGCAGTTAGAACACTTTCGATAGATACTGAGCACTGCAGACCGGGAACATCCCCCCCAAGAGCTGCACAATTCGGCCCTTTTCAAACTCACTCAAATCTTTACGGTTTCGTACTTCTAACGCATCAGCTTTGAGGACGAAATGTTTACTTGCTGCCTAATAAATCCCACCCACTAACAGGTGGAAGGTTGAACAATCATCCTGGCACCTGTTAGTGGTCATAAAGTTATGCCTGGTCGGTGTACAGTATACCGTGTTGATCCTTGTTTGTTAGAAGCTATTTGTACCACAGCGATAATAGATTCACAGTTCTAACTGACCAGAAGCTTCTGCCATGGGAAATGTCTTTCAAGAAAGATCTGGTAACACAACAAATAGCATTTTTTTTATCTTATTACATTTTGGTGCCTTTATTGCATAAATGATACCAGGAACTTCTTTCATGGTTGTTCCATTTAATTGTAGCTATAATAAAACAATAAAAAAAAATTGATGACGGAGTTATGCTTCTTTTAACAAGTTGAACAATTGCTAAGGAATAGAACACTTCCAGACATGTTATAGAAAATCATTAGCTTGTAAATAAATCCTTTAACCAGTGAACAGTCTAAGAGGCTGTCTAATGGCAATTAAATACATCCATACCAATAGATTGAGCAGTCAGGTATTTATAGTTCTGCAAGGCCACAGTTAACATGGTGTTGGAGCTGAGAATCGCAGCACTGCACAATCCCAGAGTGCGTTTATGCGCATATTTAGGCTGAAGTAGCCAAAAACAGAACCAAAACTTTGTGAAGATTACAAGGAAATGTTGGTCATCGCCGCCTTTTAGCACGTAGGTGGTATCAAAAGGATGTTAATCACTTTGCGAAATGTCCATGAAATGGTTAGAGACAATAATATTATTGTAGCGGTGTGTTTAAAGTTTGTTTCTAGCCTGGGGTTTCACAACAAGGAAAATGTGCATCTGTAAAAAAAAATCCTTTGCCAAATCCAAAACGCTTTCCATGAACCACCGACGATGACGTAACACGCTCCAAGAAGGGTCGTTTCTTCTTTCTGGTGTGGTTGCTTTTGATACCAATAAAACAATCTGCGTATTTTTGTAATACTAAACCTCCAGCCAAGAGCGGTCACATTTGCTAAGCATTACACGGTTCAAATTATACTGTCACAAAGGTCGTCTCTGGGGCCAGACAGTGATATGGTCGGGTAGCTGTTGTTTGGTGCTTTGAGAATTCGAGTCTCAGGCCAGCTTTAGAATCCAGACTTGTATAGAAATGTGAAGCAGAATTGACGTATCAGCTCGGTAGTGGAAGCCGAGATCACATAAGAAGCCAAACAGCGCTGGTGTGTCATTACTGTATGGTTTCCTTTCTTTCCTATCAACTCTTCAGGCTCACCACTGAGGACATTCACTGCTCTCTGTTTTGTGGCCCTGAGAAGAGAGGAGTTGAAGGGAAATAGCTCCTCCCTGCTCCATTTTTCACAAGGAGGCAAAAAAGCCTGTAGTGCAGCAGCGGCACAATCGGCAGGATCTTATGTAAAGGAAACGGAGCACATAGTCGAGCAGTGAGTCATGCTGTTTACTGGTAAGAGCTAGGACGAGCAGCAGGGAATCACACCCTCCCGAACTGACATTTCCTGGAAAATCCCGCCGTTTCACAGGGCGGAAGGAAAAGCACAGGGAAAAGGGCTGGCGTGACTGCCGGAACTTTCTGCAGATAAAGAAGAGAGGTGGATATTGAAGCAAGGCAAATTCCTCAACTTGGGACGCAGGGATTCGAAAGAATGCAAAGTATGCACAAAACAAAGACAAGCCCATGGGTAACATGGAGAAAGTAACCGACACGATCCCACAGAAGGAACATGTGCACCACTATTTTAAGCTATGGTAACAAACCTGGTGTACTTTACATCGGTGCAGGTGTGTTTGGGGAAAGAAAAAAAAAAAAAAAACAGACCAGTTGAAAAGCCACAGGCCTCTCAGGAACATCTAATCTCATACCCTTATGCTCTTGTGTATGTCTACAGACAACAGCTAATGAAAGAGGGAGGCTTCTCACAAGCATAAACACCGAATCACCCAAATGGGTTCTTAGTTCCAGACGGCTCACCCGCAGCCCAAAACCACAGCGTGGTGTGGTCATTTTTGTCAGATCCAGGAATTGGTGAGAGTAGCAGGAAAAGGGCAGGGTAAAAGCTGGCACATTATGGCTTAAACACCCCCACAGGGCTCTCTCACTGAGGCCTAGGAAGAGCCATGCCCTATACACACCAACCAAAACTCTAGCAACACTTATACCTCCTAAATTAACTGGCTGCATTGCTTTTGATCTGAAATCTGAAAAGATCAGATTATCAATCATCTGCTTTCGTTCCTGCTCATCAATAGCTGGAATCCGCAATGTGTGACCTCCTGGTCTTGGAGATGAAATTAGGACAAATAGCGAAGGTTTGTTTCACGATGACTAAGGCTGATATTGCAGCGTTGGTCAGGAGTTCCTACTCAAATAGAAAGTTCTAAACAGTTTGGAGTTCCCCATGTTGCAAACTAAGTGATTAATCCACCAGCCACCTCAGTTCTGTTCACTTTCAATGTCTGCTTTAAAAAAAACCACAATGAGTACAGTACGCATCCTGTTCTGCTCACCCAAGCATGCAGATCTTACCGCAACTCTTTTGTCAAGCCACACACACAGTCATATTTAGACAAAGGTTTTTGCTGGGAATTATCAAAACTCCACACACACACACACACACACACACACAACTAAATAACCTCTAGCGAGACACACAGCCATTGGTAATGATCGAAGCTACATGCATGTATGTCGTTGTTAATAAACCAGCCCACACTGGGGATCAGCCCACGTGTCGATCTTATAAGCAGAATATGCACTTCCTCTGGGATCCCGAAAGAGGCAGACAGACGACGCAATAAGTGTGGGAGGTCAACGCCACAGACACCTAAGACTGCTGTGAGTCAGAGTAAGCCACGGATGAGGTCACGCTGCTTGCGTACAGTGTGACATAAAGACACATGCTGAGGTGGGACTCCTCCAAGATTTTCCACATCACAAGGCAAAGGTCATTAATAAGCAAGCACTCTGTCAGCCCTAAACCGTGCAATCAGGAGTAATATAGAATGTTTTAATGAGCTTGGGCATTTTTTTTCTTAGAGCAGTTACAGCACAGCACGGTTAGAACGACAGAACTGCATATGTATGTGTAGTAACAACAGTTATGCCATTACTGGCATTTAATGGACAAAAGGAACGAGCGATAGAGAGAAAGAAAGAGAGCTGCATCACACACATAAACCGGACACCCTGTTGAAATGATTCCCCATAAATGGTAAAACGCAGTGCATGCTCGTCAGAAATCAAGTGCACTGCTTGCCTTGAGGGGCCCTTGAATGGCTTGCTGCCTCTGAATGGCCTAATGGCAGCTCCTTTATCAGCCATTGTGGAAATGAATCACATTATCCACTTATGACTCACTTTCCCTGCGAGGGCGTAACCGGCTACCACCAGTCACAGAATGACCTATTGTCGAAATGTTTCTTCAGAGTGGACAATTTGAGATCATTTCATATAAAAAAAATCCGATCCACATAATCAGTCAGAGCCTACCTGCAGCATGCATCTTATGGACAATGCTTAGAATGGGACAGGTTCTTGCAATCAGTGTCTTTTGCACCTTTGAAAAGTCACTTTAAGTCTGGAGTTGTGGATGAAGTCTACCTCTGAGCTGTCTGATTGGGCTGGAATTAGACCACAGTTTAAAGGGTGAAAGCATGAAAAGTTCAAGCGATGAGAAATTAAATAGTACAGTTCTTCTATGTTTTTTTATTATACCCCATGTAAATGCATGGAGGCAGCCTATGAAGGAACAAATGACAAGATTGCTTACAAGTGGCTCTAACTAGCGGCGATGAACATGTCCACACCCACGAGCGCGACGTGACGTAACGTCGCCCCTTTCCTTCTTGCCCTCCCGCGTGCGCCAATTACGCGCAGAAATCGCCACAAATTAATCACAAGTTCTCTCATGTGCGTGGCTCAGAGGCGCGAGCTAGCTGCGCGTGTATGTATGTGTGAGACCGGGGGCAATGTATTTACGTTATAGACACCCACCAACCACCAACCACCACCCCCCAACCACCACCCCTGAATCTCGCGCCACTGAACCGTTGCGCCCTTTGTGCAGCGATTCCGAAGCCCAGACCACGTGTTTCCTCGTGCCATACGCGCGCTCACCCTCCCCAAAAAAAGTCACCAACACGCAAAAAGTTCTTCTTGTAGCCCATGCAGTGCGTCTCTCTTCCTTCATCGCTTCATTTCTTCCATCTATCCCGGGAATGTGTGCAGTGCTTTAAATACCCGAAGTTTACAAAGAATCGGTTTGTTTTTTATTCTTCCTCCCCCAAATCATGTAATATAGATGTGAACGCACGCGCGCGCGCAGCAGCAGCACGAGCGTGCACCGCCTGTAGCTGCTACGAGTCGGAAAAAATGCGCACGAGCTGCTGATGATGTTGTTTACGGGTCTGTTGAGGAATCTACTATCGCACGTGCCCAAAAATTTTGCATTGTGTTTTTTTTATTTATTTTATATATATATATATATATATATATATATATATATATATATATATATATATATATATATATATATAGAGAGAGAGAGAGAGAGAGAGAGAGAGAGAGAGAGAGAGAGAGAGAGAGGAAACTTTATAACAATTAAATAATAAATCGGATTTACTCCATCACCATCATCATCAACACCATCACCGCTTACCTTGTGGACGCGGAATTTCCGCCGGGAATCTTCGCACGAGCCTGTGAGGAGGAATATCCTGAGAGTACGTTTGAGCAAGTCGGAGGCTCCTGGTCTCTTCGTGCTGGTCGGGATGCGCGCGCTGCCGCCGTCGGACCCAAGCGGTGAGCGTGAACTAAGTGAGTCTGAGTCTCAGCTTCAGCTTCAGTCCTCAGCCACGAACACAACAACAACAACAATGTATCGACATTCCACTCGGTGCTTCCGCAAGCATGCGCGTCACCGGCTCCTCGTGACCGCCCCCTCCATTCATGAAAATAACTTTCTGATGACGTCAGCCAGGCGGGAAACTAGCTAGGGGAGGCCAGAAATAGACGCAGCTGGCAAAATTCTCTCATCAGGACGATACAGCACCAATAATCAGCACAGAGAAATATCTGTCTTTATGCAAATCAAACTAATAAAGACAGAGAGATTTGTGTAAATATCAACTCATCATAAAAGTGCCCATTAATAATTATTAGCTTTTAAACTCCACTTTTTATCTGTTTATTTACCTATTTATTATTATTGTGGTGATGCATTCGATTCATAAGTAAAACTATTAAAAAAAACTCTTCTTTGTTCACTCTCTTTACATTCATTATCATTAGTATTGTTGTTATTATGATTATTTATTCTCCAAACTACTTATCTAACGAGTTATGACAAATATTTTGCTCTATGTTCCTCTTTATATGACAATTTCCTCACAAAAGTATTAAATATTATTATTTTGTAAATTATCTTCGTTAAACAACGCTACTTTTCTAACCAAAACATTCTTTAAAAATTATTTTTTGGTACCCTTGTGCCTTCAAACTAAACTCCTTTTGTTACTAAGTATTTATTATTATTTTCTCACTCAAGCATTTATTGAAATACTAATAATAACAACAATAATAATAATTATTATTATTATTGTTATTATTATTATATTGTTATTATTTGTTACTTATTCCACACTAATTACAAATATATTTATTTATTTACATCACAATGTCATCAGCCTGCTTTGAATAAACAAAAGGGCAAATAACAATAATTTTTATTTTAAATTGGTGAGACATCAACAGCGCCCTCTGTCCACAGACAACAGCAGGTGCATCATGGAAACAACTCCGCATTCCACATTTCTAACAAACTGCACCAAGTTTTGGCAAGAGCAGCAGACATTAAAAGTTTAACAGCCTTTCCATTTTCATGCATTCATACTTGGAGCTTGGACATGATAAAAAAGAAAATATAACTTTGCACATAAGCTACAGTTTTTATTTCAGGAGTCTGGCATGTCAGAATCCCTTTAAGCAAATATTACATCTAAAGACAATTAAAAACTAGATACTAAACTACCAAATCATTTCCTTCCAAAGAATCTGACTAAGTGCTGGCCATATCCACTGGGCCTACAGGCAGCATGCCAGCCAAGCTGGCTCATTCTTTTCTTCTGTTGAGCAGCACCGCTGCTGACTGACTCACCACACATGCATTTTTTCTGAAGCAGCATATGGATCTAATTGCATGGTAGTGCGCTGTGTTCTTTCATGAACAGTATAAAGTCGAGTGCAAGTTGGCCGCAGGACTTGATGAGTAATCGTGTTTGCATTCTGGGTGGCTTTTTACCGAGGAAATCGTTGCCTTAACCCAGAGACAAGGAAAGATCATTTTACAAAGAAAACAAGTGACCCAAATCTCTAGCAGGTTTTTAAACATTCCTAAAATGTAAACTGATTGAAACCGGTTTAATGGTGGCCCTATGGTGATCATTCTGTTGTATTAAAGCTAGCTAAATTACCAGAAGGTCTGTAGCGAACATCAAATTGTATTCAGAACTTCAGCAACAAAGCTGAATTCTAGCCACAGGGAATAGTAGTTAAAAAAAATACATAAATAACATTATAAAAAGAGATTCCAATGTTTTGGACATTTTACCTCAAAAACAGTGAATAATTTCCTCATGACTGTGTAGCGGTTTGGGGAGAAAGAGCTTATGTGCAAAATGTTCAAAACGCATTTTGAGTTTATAGACCACTCTTCTGAGACCAGCGCTATATTTAGAGTCTTGACTAAGCATTCCACTGACTTCATCAGGAAGAAAATAAATAAAATAAAATATGCCTAATATTTAAAAAAAAAAAAAAAAAGGTTGAAGGAACAAGTCGGTGTGGCACAGGCAGATGGGGAAGGAATTGTTTTGTGTATTGACTTTATTTAATTAATCTCAGTTAATACAAGTGTTGGACAGAGTTTACCTCAGGACTATTTAAACAGAGTGATCACATATGAGTCACATGCTGCATTTGCTTTTAATATCACTCTTCCCTGAATCTGTCTGTAAAAAACACTGAACCACCATATCGTCCTCATAGTAATGTTTGAGTGGATGGAAAACTATGCAGTTATTCTTGAACTTGGAATGCCGGATTAAAGAAAGCCAAATGCACACCTAATTCTGTTAGATATATCAGAAAATCAATTTCATATAAACAGTGAAAACATAGCAAATAGTATAAATATAGCATACGTGTTTGTAGATAAACCCTTTTTGTGTTAATATCATAAGGTCAGGTTGCAAGCACATGTTGTTTTCAGCAAAGCGCTTACTCTGTGTACTGTTCTCTTTTGGGTGAAAGTTTGTCTGGCAGGCACGAGTAATGTCTGTCTCTACGCCTGACATCATTTTGTAATGTGAGGATTCTTGGGAACCTATTGCCCTATTTCTTCTCCTCGGCGCTCCTTTGTGGGAATCGCACCACGTTCACCCCTCTCCAGTTGTGAAAAACTGCAATGTGTTGGAAAACTGTATGTCATTTTTTGTGGGCAATTTTCAAAATGAAATTGTATCTGATATTGCTTCACAGGGAAACAAAACAAAAAAACCCAATGTAATTTGTTTACTTATAAAACTATGTTCTTATGCCTTGTTTTATTCATTGTGAGGTAAATAAGACCAACTGGAATACTGCTGAGTAATGCTTGGGAAACAGTAATACGACAGTGTTTCTCTTTTCTGCCTTGTTTTCCTTTACACAGCTTCATGGGGTGTAAATGTGTCTCCCTAACAATATATTTGACAATTGATAGCTTACAGGAACTTGTTTGGAAATTATCTCTAGTATCTTTGGCTCTGGAGGACATCTATATCACAATCTACAGAGCACTCAACTGACATTACACCTACTTAACCTTAGCTGTTTGTCGGGTATATCAAATATATATTGTGTACATTTCCCATGTGCCACCATAACAACTCTGACCCTTTAGTGGATTAGCACTTGCACTCCCATATGATGCTTGTGTTTTCTGAAAAAATGTAGTTTTCTCTGTAACATCAGACCAGAAGGGTCAACCTTCCCTCCCCACACACATCGGTTCAAGCACCAGGACTCTCACCAGTTCACCAGTTTTGGTAGGTAATGATTACTGCATTTAGAGAGCGCACCTGAAGACCTTTGCTGTTTTGACTCCGTCACAGTCTTTGTGCATGTCTATTCTTTAAATTTGCAACACATCTTCTTCAAGAACTGACTTCTTACTTGCTACCTAATATATTCCACCCCTTTATCAGGTGCTAATTTATTGATATAATCGATGTTATTCATTGGAAGTGGCGGCATGTGATGAATTGTTATGTGCATATAATATAAAGTGTTTCTGGAGTTTCTAAACACCTCAATGTCAATGCAAATTTAAAATCTCAACTTGCTTTTACACGTAAAATGATGTCTAATCTGGGAGATATGGCTGATTACATGGGAAATCAATGCATTTATTCTTGTAGTTTAAAAATACTTCGACTTCCTTGGGCAACTGGAAAAATTGAAAATTCCACAAGTAACAAGGTTACAATTCTACACTGCAATTTTAAAGTCCACACTCACCTCCTCCATCAAAGTCTGGTTTGGCTCTGACATCTCATGGAAGAAAGCCAAATTCCTATGTGTCATTTAATATACAGCATTTATGACAGCAAAGCCGAGACGACTGCAGTTATGACAGCCAGAACTGTGTCTGACCCTTCTCACCCTACTCAGCTACAATTTAAACCATTTTCTTCAGGGGTCAGAGACCAGACCATGAATAAAATAAAAAGTACAGGCTTTGAGACAGTTTCATCCCCCAAACTGTAGTCGTGCTCCATAACAGAGTGGGCAAAACCAACACACTAATAAAATACTGCACTGTATCTGATTCATGATAAAGTATATACATATAGATTTGTTCACATATCCAGGCATGACTGAAATCTGTCTATACAGATGCACATACTTTGCAGATTGCAATATATATATATATATATATATATATATATATATATATATATATATATATATATATATATATATATATATATATATATATATATATACACTGAATGCAATCTGCAAAGTACTGCAAAGTACAATAGTTCATTCAGTACCTGATCTCACTAACACTTGTGAAAGTGAAATCAGGTACTGAATGAACTATTGGGTAAAGAGCTCTGGCGTGCAGTAGGTGTTCCAGTCAATCCCAAAGGTGTTCAGTGAGGTTGATGTCAGGGATCTGTGGAGGACACTTAAGTTCTTCAAATTCAACAAAAACAACATGGCTGCATGGAGCTCGCTTTGGGCATGGGGTCACTGTCATGCGTTGAAGTGACACAATAATGCAGAAGTCAGAACATAATCAAATATAGATTATAAATTAATATATAGCTATAAGAAAATTTGTATTAGAAACGGTCTGATTTGAAGTGGATTCAGAACTCAAACAAACAGACTACTTAGTTAGCTTGATCCTATCCTAGTTACTTAATTTATTTAAAATAATATAATACAAAACCTTTCTTTCTTAACTTAATTACGTCATAAATAACGTTCAAACGTAAGAAAAGAGAGAAATATTGTTAAAATTAAGAAAATTAGCAAAAAAAAAAGACCACTTTGACGCAGACCTAGACCTTAGTTAGCTCGAACCTTTCCTAGTTACTTTACTTAATGTATTTATAAGAATATAAACAACATATATATTTTTTCCTTGAATTAACTACATAAATAACGTTCAAATAATAAAAAAAAAAGGCTGCAGACGTAAACATTACAATATTTGTTGTGGGATTCTGCCGGCGGCATTTTTCTCCCGGTGCACGAGAGGGCGCTGCTCAGCTCAGAACCGCGCGGTCACAGGCCGGCCGAGAAGAAAAGGATTTTTACCATGGAGCAGCGGCTCTAAAAACCCAAAGTAAGTCTTTACAACCATTATAATTATTATTCTCTTAAAATAACCGACAGTTTGAGCATAATAAAACATTAATGCTAAAACACCTTGATAAATCTTACTGCTGCTTTGTAAGATATAATATACAGAGTCCTGGAACTGAGATGTTTATTCTATTTAGCATTGTTTGCTAACAGTCCTATCCGAGATTTAAGACAAGCTATTAATATACTATTTAATATATACTTCTATGTATTATTTTCTTTATTTACTTGTAGTTTTACTTCTATTGCTGTCTAGATCGTTTTTGCAGTTTGTTTTATCTGAATTAAATGAATAATAATATAAGAAATCTGTATAGTCAAGTTCACATATAGTCAGTTGTAGAAGTAAATGATAATTATATTAGGACACGTATGATTTTTAAACCATTCATTTATTTAAAAAATAAATTAGTGATGAAAAATGACATTCAACTATTATTAAAATGTTCTGTATACACCACAGGGCCAAAAGTACATGGACACCAGTCAAACACACTCATTCGTGGTTTTTTTCAATTCAGTTCAGTTTTATTTGTGTAGAACTTTTAACAAAGGACATTGTCACAAAGCAGTTTTTAATAAAGAAGTTTTCTTCTTTTGGCTTCTCCCATTAGGGGTCGCCACAGCAGATCATCAGTCTCCATACTACTCTTTCCTCTACATCTGCCTCTTTCAAAACAACTACCTGCATGTCTTCTCTCACCACATCCATAAACCTCCTCCTTGGTCTTCCTCTTTTCCTCCTTCCTGGTGGCTCCATCCTCAGCATTCTCCTACCGATATACCCCATGTCCCTCCTCTGCACATTTCCAAACCATCTCAATCTCGCCTCCCTCACCTTGTCTCCAAAACGTCGTACATGCTCTGTCACTCTGAAAAACTTGTTTCTAAGCCTGTCTATCGACTCGATTAGAAATGACCTGCGATGTTGTATGGTTTAGAGACAGTTGCATTGAGTAAAAGACAGGAGGTGGAGCTGGAGGTAGCAGAGCTGAAGATGTTGAGGTTTTCGTTGGGAGTGATGTGGATGGACGGGTTTAGAAATGAGTTTATTAGAGGGACAGCGCATGTAGGACGTTTTGGAGACAAGGTGAGGGAGGTGAGATTGAGATGGTTTGAACATGTGCAGAGGAGGGACATGGGGTATATCTGTAGAAGAATGTTGAGGATGGAGCCACCAGGTTGGAGGAAAGGATGAGGTTCATGGATGTGGTGATGGAAGACATGCAGGTAGTTGGTGTGATAGAGGCAGATGTAGAGGACAGGGGGGTATGGAGACGGATGATCCGCTGTGGCGACCCCTAAGAAGAAGAAGAAGAAGAATTTCATCATCACATTGTATCACTGTACTGTTTCTGTGTTTAGCAGATTGCAATTATTGATCTACATCTTGCGCCATGAATCGGCCGAAGCCGACCAGCCTTAGGCGCCCCAGTGGTGCCAAAACATCAGGTATGTGGTGTAGTTAGTTATAAAACTTTGGAAAAGTGACAGGTATTAATGTGTACATTTTTACAATCTCTTTGTCTTGTGTGTCTCAGGTCACCCTCCACCAGGAGATTTCATCGCTTTAGGAGCCAAAAGTCAGGTGAGCGAGACTAAAGCAAACCCGGCTCTGCTCAAACCAGCATCTACAGGATTGCCCCCGGACCGCAAAAGAGAGGCTTCGTCAGCTTTACCCTCCTCCTCAGGCCTGTCCAATCTCACTAAACGACCCAAGCACTCTGCCACTCCACCCAGTGCACTTGCACGTCTGGCTGAAGTAGCTGCTGTTGACAAAAGAGCGATTTCACCCTCTATTAAAGAGCCATCTGTGGTGCCTATTGAAGGTGAGACAGTATAAGGTTTAGTTAGTGTTACTGAATTAACATTTTTTAGTTGTATGTTCCATACGTTTTTCTTTTAACCATATTGAGAGGTTTATGTTTAAAACATTTGAGATCAGATGATCCTAAGCTTTGTGCTGGTGTTGCAGTTCCTCCGGCTGTATTACTGGATGAGATCGAGGCAGCTGAGGCTGATGGCAACGATGAGCGTATTGAAGGATTGCTGTGTGGTGCAGTCAAACAGCTGAAGATGAACCGGGCCAAGCCGGACATCACTCTGTACCTCAGTCTCATGTTCCTTGCCAAGATCAAACCCAATGTATTTGCAACTGAAGGAGTCATTGAGGTTAGAGGCACCCGTTTTTTGTTTTTTTCATTTTTGTATTATTCTCCTTAGTATTTCTGTCAAGCAGCATGTTCATTTCGCTGTGTGTCCTGGTTTAGGCTTTGTGCAGCCTCCTTCGGCGTGATGCCTCTATTAACTTTAAGGCCAAGGGGAACAGCCTGGTGTCTGTTCTGGCCTGCAATCTGCTGATGGCAGCGTATGAAGAGGACGAGAACTGGCCTGAGATTTTTGTCAAAGTAAGAAAGTAGACACTGGCCACTGAACTTTATTCTGGATGAAGAAAAGTGTCATATTCATGCATGGTTTATTTTTTCCTCAGGTGTACATCGAGGACTCTCTAGGTGAGAGAATCTGGGTGGACAGCTCCCACTGTAAAACATTCGTAGACAACATACAGACTGCATTTAACACCAAGATGCCCCCGAAGACCATGCTGCTGCAGACCGAAACGACCCGCTCAGGAGGAGATATAAGTGCAGGTATACTGTTCATGAGCAAGGAAACTTGTATGAGTGCAATCAGAAGAAATAAACTGCTGACTGGTGGATCCATCATGTTTTAAGACAATCAATAACAAACGTGTAAACTACACTAACATTTAATGGCATTTGGCAGAGCCCTTATCTTTTTATTAAATAAAGTATAAAAATTAGCAAATGCAGAAAGGAAATCCTTGAACAACATATGAACTGTGGAGTAAAGAGGTAAAGAAATATGTGCTATGGCTTCTGATTAATGAATAAAATAATATGACTTGTAAGATATATTTAAATGTATAAAGGATCTGCTTTGTTTTTCCAGGAAACAGTCCTCACCCTTCCACTCCAGATGAGGATGACAATCAAACTGAGTTCCTAATTGCAGAGGAGAAGCTTAGTCCTGAAGATGAAGGGCAGGTTATGTCCAGGTACTGAACTATTACAGATGTGTTGCCATATGATGCAGTACTTCTGACCATAGTTGATATTTTATTACAGATAAATAACTTTTCTCGTTTTTTTTTGACTGACTCACACATACGTAGGTATGATGAGTTGGCAGATAGTGTGGAGGACTACGTGCTGGATGTTTTAAGGGACCAACTAAATCGCAGACAACCCATGGACAACGTATCCCGAAACCTGCTGCGCCTGCTAACAGCCACCTGCGGTTACAAGGAGGTTCGACTGATGGCTGTACAGAGGCTGGAGATGTGGCTGCAGAATCCAAAGGTAATAAAAGAGAGTTTGGCTGTTGTTTTTCTGGTTTCATGTTGTCATACCGTATGCATTTGTTACAGCTGACAAGACCAGCACAGGACCTCCTCATGTCCCTGTGCATGAACTGTAGAACCCACGGAGCTGACGACATGGACGTGATCTCCAACCTCATTAAGATTCGTCTTAAGCCTAAAGTTCTCCTCAATCAGTACATGCTGTGTGTCCGGTAAGCCCTGCACTTCCAATAGGTTCTAAGGATTGCAAGGTTTTAGTGTGTATTGTACACTGGTGTTTATGTGGAATTTGTCTGCATTGCAGGGAGCTCCTGAATGCACACAGAGATAACCTGGGGACCATGATTAAGCTTGTGATCTTTAATGAGCTGTCCAACGCCAGAAATCCGAACAACATGCAAGTTCTTCATACAGTCTTGCAGCACAGCCCAGAGCAGGCCCCAAAGGTTCGCCTCGTTCACTTTCCTAAAGTTCATTTCTTTGTTTTCATCTGTTCACAGTATGACTGTTTGCAAACATTTGACCGGTTTTCTTTGGAGCATTGTTTAAAAAATGTTTGGGTTCATCCAAGTGGATCCTTAAGCAGCTTGTGCTTACATTTATTCATTTAGCAGACTCTTTCAATCAAAATCCAAATATACTGAGACGGGAAGAAACAAGAAACACATTGTGCATGCGTGTGTCTGTGTGTGTGTGTTTGTCTGTATGTGTTTGTGCACTAGTGTGGGGAAATGTCAAAACAAAAAATTCTAACAGTGGGTTTTTGACCAAATTCAGGTTTTTCTGCCAGTAGTGCTCTTTCTGTAACCGTTTCTATATTTCACCTAAATGTTATGGTATTTTTATTTATTTATCCATTATATATTTTTTTATTTCACAGTTTTTATTTTACCTATAACATATTGGGTAACTTTGGATATAAATCCCTATGTTGTAGTGGAACAGATAAACATCTAATTAAATAGATTTTTTTATAAAAACATTTCGGCCTGTCGGAATGTCTGGTGGTACCCGCAGCATCACCTGAGCAGCAAAAAAACAGAGGGAATCACTTCTAGACTCAGACAATAAAAATAAATTGTTTTTTTTATTAAGAGAATGCACTGTATTTATGAGTAAATATTTTGGCACCAGTGTAAAAGTAGTCCATCTGTTGTGGAAAGCATGAACTATCTGCTACAGTGGAACCCCGTTGTACGAGCATAATTCGTTCTTGAAAATTGCTCGTGTGTCCATTTGCTCGTATGTTCGAACTGATTTTCCCCATAGGAATGAATGTAAAAGCGATTTAATCCGTTCCGAGATCTCATAAGATCGCTTATTCCTGCACTTAAAAAGTATTTGTAGCCTATTTTAAAAAACAAATACACCGCAAATGACCGTAATATAAAAATAATTTAACACTGACTCATGTGATAGTGGTTGATTGCGAGTGTGAGACGCACAAAACGCTCATAACCTCCTCGGTTTCCATGTAATTCTATTTACTTTCGTTTTCACAGCACCATCACCGATTTTCTTGGGAGACATTTTTCAAGATTTCTAGTGAAATAAAAGAACTAAAAACTAAAAAGTTACTGTGGGAGAGCGTATGAATACGGGAATAAGGAACGCCACAACAGGTCAGGTGCAAAGGCTTCACATCCACTTTTATTTGTTTTTTTTTTGTGTCGGTCTGCTTAGTGCCCCACGCAGCACGTCTCTGGTGCTCTCAGGCACGCACGCGCACACACACACACACACACACACACACACACGGTCTCCTCCTTAAATGCACCCTCCGATTCCTTAAAAAGAGAGAACAATCATTAGGTCACATTAACTTCAGGTGAGGCAATCCTCTGCCTATCTGCTCCCGGACCCGCCCTCCATTCACAAACCGCCGCTCGGCCACGCCCCCGCTGCCACAGTTACGTTTCTGCTGCACTGAACTACGAGAGTGACCGAGTGATACATCATCAACTAAGCGACTGATGCGAGCCTCCGCCGAAAACGGGGAACCGGCAGCGTGAGTTTGCTCGTGCCTTCGAAATTTCCTCGTGAAACAGGGTAAAATTTTGCGAGCGAGGTTGCTCGTATCTCCGTTTGCTCGTACTATAGGTTGCTCGTACAACGGGGTTCCACTGTATTTCATTGATAAATTAAGTGCTCTCTAACAGATTTCTCGAAACTCCTTGGGCTTCCGGTCCCTATCTTATCAAACTGAGCTATTTCAATTATAAATGTTAATTAAGCATCATTTTGTATTGATTTTAAGCTCAATGCATGTTTCTTTCTCCATCTAGTTCCTGGCCATGGTATTCCAGGACTTGCTGACTAACAAGGATGATTATTTGCGTGCATCTCGTGCTCTGCTCAGAGAGATCATCAAGCAGACCAAGCATGAAATCAACTTCCAGTCTTTTTGCTTGGGCCTCATGCAGGAGAGGAAGGAGGCCTTATATGCTGACATGGAGTTTAAAGTGAGCGACTTCCACATTGCAGGATGCTGCTATACACTATATGGCCAAAAGTATTGGGACACAACTTTTCGAGCCTTATGTTGTTGTTTCCCTAAATGCTACCACAAAGATGGAGGCACATAATTGTGTGTGATGTCTTTGGATGGTGTTGCATAGCATTTTTCCTTCACTTGAACTAGCAGATCCAACCATGTTCCAACCATGGTCCATGTTTACCTGTGAGTGGATGAGCTTGAGGGTCCTGCACTTGAGTTCTAACCTTAATCTTGCTGCGGCGAATTGAAACACTGACAGCACCCCAGGCCTCCACATCAGCACCTGACTTTACTAACACCCTTGTTTCTGAATGAGCACAAATTTCCACAAGCACACACTCAAAATCTGGTGGAACATCATCTCAGAAGAGTGGTGGTTATTATGACAGCAATTGGGGACTAAATGTAGAATGCAATGTTCAAAAAGCGCAGACGAATCTTATGGTCAGGTGTCTAAAAATTTTAATCCATATTGTCTATCTTAAGGTGATTGCACAGGCTAAATTCAAATAAGGAACTTTATTTTTATTTATGCCCAAATGTGAACATAATAACATGGATTTTACATTAAAGCTAGAATGGATTAGGTATACTGGACTCACTTTACCTAGCTTCTCGCTTGTATTATTTAGTATAAGCATGTATGAAATGAAATACAATTTCTAAAATCTTTTATTATTATTATTATTATAATTTTTTTTTTATATTCCTTGCGCACAGGAGCGTTTTGTTATCCAGGTGACAGACCTGTTAACAGTGTCCATGATGCTGGGCATCACAGCACAAGTTAAAGAAGCTGGCATTGCATGGGACAAGGGAGAAAAGAAGAGTAAGTGCTATTTCTGTAATTCCATATGTATCATATTATTGATTTTTATTTTATTTATTTGTTATTCATAGTAAACAAAAAAAGGTAAAAAATTCTTTTCAGCATATAAACTAAAATCAATTAAAAAAATAGCACTGATTTTTCAACTCAGATTTTTCAGATCGCTAAATTGCCTTTGAAATGCAACATTATCTGTCCACTTTATTAGGAACACCTCATTTTGTGCTGGTTTTTCCTAATAATTTGGATGGTTAATGTATTTTATAAACATACACTATATGGGCAAAATAACATCACCCCCTTATGTGGTTCTCCCCAAACTGGTGCCAGATTGTTTAAAGCACACGACTGTGACCTCACTAATGCTCTTGTAGCTGGATGAATGCAAATAGCAACAGCCACACTCCTAAATGAGGAATGAAATGTTTAGCAAATATATATGAGTGTATTGGCTTGGTATCCTCATACCTTTGGTTAGATAGTTTATATATTGTCTCTGTTAGAGAAGTTAAACAACATACTATTTTCCATTAAATGCATGCGAATATTCAATTATGCTTCATAACATAGACCAACTAATCAATAATCAAAAACAAATATTTGTTATTGCTAAAAGCTTTGATTATTATTGTTGGAATGGCAGTTCATGTTCTGTTGCCTGTTTGCTTTTGTATCAGATCTGGAAGTTCTCAGAGCTTTTCAGAACCAGATTGCAGCCATCCAGAGAGATGCTGTGTGGTGGCTGCACACTGTGGTTCCTTCCATCAGCAAACTGGGACCGAAAGACTATGTGCACTGGTATGGGGAGACTGATGATCACTTGTATCTGCATAGTCGTATAACTCATGATGATATCAGTGATTTAAAAAACATTTATATAGCACAATTTATAATGAGAATGCAGCACATACACTGATCAGGCATATTATTATGACCACCTGCTTAATTTTGTGTCGGTCCCCTTTTTGCTAATTACTGCTTCTAACACATCAGCTTGGAGGATGAAGATAGTGTTGTTCACTTCATAATGTTATGCCTGGTCAGGGCGAATAATAAATATTTAGTTTAATTTGATGTGAGATCTGATGTAAGATTGTATGACTAGAAAAACATAATACTGGTATAACTGTCTTATTGAATATCTTTATAAATAGAGATGTTTTGGATTGGTGTGTGTGTATATTTACTATCAACAGCCTCCACAAAGTGCTATTCACAGAGCAGCCTGAAACATATTACAAGTGGGATAACTGGCCTCCGGAAAGTGACAGAAAGTAAGCATTTAACAAGCTTTTGCACATTGTTTTTGGGATTCACTAGTTTTTAATGCTCTTTCTCTACAATTGCATCAGTTTTTTCCTAAGGCTGTGTTCAGAGGTTCCTTTGCTGGAGGACACGCTGATGCGCATCCTGGTGATTGGGCTGTCCCGAGACCTGCCTTTGGGCCCAGCAGACGCCATGGAACTGGCTGATCACTTGGTGAAGAGAGCTGCCGGAGCGCAGTCAGACGGTAGCCTGTATTCTTTTGTTTACTCTCTTTCATTTAGCAGATTTCGAGCAATCTCTCGAGCTGTCTCTCTCACTCTGTCTGTTTTTTGTAGATTTGGATGTGTTGCATGTGGAGAGGATTCAGCTTATCGATGCTGTCCTGAACTTGTGTACATACCATCACCCAGAGATTATCCAGCTTCCTGCAGGGTAACAGTCATTATTTATTTAGAACAATAATCAAAATCCAGGGCTGGTATTGCACCCAACACGTGAGCTGCAAAACGTCTTTCAAATGGGCATAAGAATATTTGCATGTGTTAAAAAATATGTACTGAATGAACTCTCAGTAGGTTGTGGGTAAAAAAAAATAATGTACAAAGGTATAATAAAAACATTGTGTGAGAAAATTGAATGATGTCTATTTGTTTTACATGATACATGCCATTTTTCTTGTTTGTTTTCTCCAGCTCAGAAACATGCTCTGAAATTTCCCTTTGGCAAAAAGTTCTGTACACATATGTTGCATGTTATGTAACAGTGTTTATTTATTTTGTCCCTGACAAATAAGCAAATATACCAAGTTCGTGTAGCTGCATGTCTTTGCCGCAGTTTTGCATAATTAAGCTTTGTTCTCTTTGTCATTCATCTTTTGCCGATGTTAGCAGATACCTTATATGGAACTGAACTGAGATGCAAGTTTATTCAGATTAGAAGGAAGAAGGGAAGAATGAAAAACTGTGCACTTTGGGAAAATTTTCAGGATTATTAATGCTGTAATTTGTTTTAAGATCGTGATCATAGTATAGCGGGAGATCTTTTGTGAGTTAGCTGGTAGAAAAAGAAAATCTAGTGCCATGTATAGGCCACATTAAGTCCAATAAAGTGAAATTATTATAATCATTACTATAATGATTTATGTCGGTCTTGGCTTTATTGTGATATTTTAGGTATCAGCCTCCAAATCTGGCCATATCAACTCTCTACTGGAAAGCTTGGCTCCTGCTGCTTGTTGTGGCATCCTTCAACCCTCAGAAAATTGGTGAGGCCTTTAGAGCTCTGCAGTTTATCTGATATCTAAATACTATAAACATGCCTTCATAGCCTTCATTTGTTTGTTGTAGGTCTGGATGCTTGGGAGGGCTACCCCACTTTGAAAATGCTTATGGAGATGGTCATGACCAAGTAAGAAAATGTTTATTTTCGGCATTTGGAATGCCAAGACTTTGTTTCACTTGTTTTTTAAATTAAATTTAAATTTTTACATTTTTTTTTTTTATATATATCTCTGTACAAGTTCACAGTAGAAATGGCTTGGCCTGATGCTGCATTCCAGCAATTCAAATTCCTACTTGATATTCTGACACCCCAGTCAAGCACTCCAATCTTTGAAACACAGAAAGACGTTGTATAAACAAAGAAAATAGGTTTGCTTGATTAGCTGGTATTTGTTTTCTAGCTCTGTGCATTTTTATAATCAACAGAGAAGCTGCCATGTTAGCATAATATCACATCAAATCAAGGTCATTGAAGTCAACTTTAAAGTTTAGTTTCCAACTTGTTTCAGTGTTCTTTACGTATTCAAAGTTGGGAATGGAAGGCATGAGTCCAGGGCAAGCTCAAGTCCTTGATGGATTCTATTTTCGTGAAAAATAGTCTTCCCCGGAATACAATTGGCTGAGTATTTTGAATTGTAAATGCAACATTGAGGCCTTTAATATATCATTTGTTAATGTTTCTGACAATTTTGGCCACAGAAACCCAAAATGCATTTATTTGGTCCATGTAATACAGCTTTATGCTACAGTAATCATAATGAAAACACCACAGGTTGAGACGAGAATGAAGAGGTGGAGGTACGTGCTGGAGAGAAGGGGAACGAAAGTCAATAAGAGCAAGACATGCACATTAAATAGAGAGAGGGCAGTGGAGTGGTGCAATTGCAAGGAGCAGAGGGTTAAGGTTAGGGCTAGAAGTGAAATTTAAAGACCTGAGTTCCATTGTGCAAAGTAATTGAGATATGTGACGATATGTGATGGAAGGGTATCTGCAAGAGTGAAAGGGAAAGTTTAAAAGACGGTGGTAAGACCTGCTATGTTGTACACCACATACTATAAAAACGTACTTTCCCCCTGCATTCAGCAACTACTCCTATCCACCCTGTACGGTGGCTGATGAGGAGACAAAGGCGGAGATGATTAGCCGTGAGCTTCAGGTCTCCCAGAAGGAGCGTCAGGAGATCCTGGCCTTCGAAAGCCACCTGGCAGCTGCGTCCACCAAGCAGACCATTACAGAAAGCAGCAGCCTGCTGCTGTGCCAGCTTACCAGCCTGGAGCCAAAGTAGGTCTCCAGCAGGACATACATGGTTTTATAGTAGAGGTGCTTAACTTACAAAGATGTTATGTAATTCACAATCGAATTCCAATAATAGACTTGTTTGCAATGTGTGTATTTAATTTCAGGGGTCCGCCACGCAGACCACCACCACACATCCAGGAACAGCTGAAGAGTCTGAATCAGTCACTACGTTTGGGACATCTCTTGTGCCGCAGCCGCAATCCAGACTTCCTCCTCAACATCATCCAGAGACAGGTGAGCCCTTGTGATAAATGATTTTATAAACTTCTCCCTAGTAGTGATATCAGCAATTGTTATTCAGATGAGATTGAAACAAAGATCAATACTTCATTAGGGGATGCAAATATACTAATGTCCGCTGTAGTAGACTGCAATGCAGTAGGTTGGAAATGTTTATTAACCAGTAGGAGAAAATGTATCAAAATCTGATATCTATATTATAAAATTCACATTAAGGAATATAGTTTGCTGAACATTGACTAGGGGACTGACTACATATCTATGCTTTTTTTTTTGTACTTAAATCTGACTGAACTATTATACTAAATACTGGTTACATCAATACAGTCCATCTTTCACAAGCAAACCTGTCATCCTTCCTAATAGCACAGGTTTAATTCTGACATTAAACCTGTGTGAATCCCTGCCTTTGTTTCTTCAGGCATCCTCCCAGTCCATGCCATGGCTGGCAGACCTGGTCCAGTCCAGTGAAGGGTCGTTGGACGTACTGCCTGTTCAGTGCCTGTGTGAATTCCTCCTCCATGATGCAGCTGACGAGACACCATCTGCTGATGACGAAGAAGAAGGAGAGAGCAAAGAGCAGAAAGCAAAGAAAAGACAGGTTCTGTATCCTGTACTTTTTTTAGAAATAGTTTATTTGTAAACAGAATTTTTTTTTTTTACATTCCTGTTCCAGTGTTCAACACAGCCACCATTAGGGTTAATACAAATGTAAACAATGTTTAATAAACACTGCATTTATCAACAAACGCGTATTTATTTTCAGAGCATCCATTTGTAGTGTGCTGTTATTTTTTGCATGAAGAAACATAAAAAAAAAATGCTTTCTGTGATTTTTCCTGAACCCTTGTTATAGCATAGACAGCATTCCCTGTAAAGATTCTAATCCCTGGTGTTAGTTGTTCTATAAGAATATTTCTGCTGTGCCTGTACAGAGACAGCAAAAGCAGAGACAACTCTTAGGACGGCTGCAAGATCTGCTGTTGGGGCCTAAGGCAGACGAGCACACAACCTGTGAGGTGCTGGACTACTTCCTGCGTAGACTTAGCTCTTCTCAGGTGGCATCCAGAGTGCTTGCTATGAAGGTAGTGTATGGAACAGCACAACAGGAGTTCTTTAGACGGTCTCCCAATAAACACAGAAGTGATCATACACTGTGAAATTAGCAAAAAATGAATATTGCTGATGAATATTCGACCCCTACTGTGCTTGCAAATTAAGAAAAATATAAGCACCAAAAACACTTGCATATTCTAACATTGATGGCAAATATAATTTTGTAGTTATGTTCTTATGTTTTTGAAGTATTGCATCAGTGCTAATTTGTGATTGTGGGACTGGGCCTGATTTCCAGGGTCTGTCCTTGGTCCTTTCCGAGGGAGGGATAAAGGATGGGGAAGAGCGGGACCAGGTGATGGAGGATGACTCTAGGGATGCGGAGCTGCTTCCTACCTATCAGTGGCTCTTGCAGGACCTACCCAATCTGCCGTTGTTTGACAGCGTGAGAGGCATGACTGCCAGCGCCCTGCAGCAGGTCAGACTGCCATCCGGCTTATGACAGTTATCATTCAAATCTGTGTTATCACGATAAACGAGGAAGTGCTAAATTAGGCCAGATTAGTCTAAAGTGAAGTGGTCACTATAAACTAATCAGTCAGCATTTCTGTTTGTCTAGCTGGCTCATTTAAAAAATGCTGATGTGTATGTTATTCTACAGGCCATTCACATGGAGACTGATCCTCAGACCATACGTGCCTATGTGATCTACCTCTCCCAGCATGCACCAGTAGGGGAGCAGGGCCTGCACAATGATCTAGCACTGGTGAGATAAAAATTTGCTGTGAAATTTATTGATTTTTCATGACTGAAGATACATGGTTGTTTTTGTCTCTGTGTGTGTCAGGATGTAGCTCGGCTGATCGTGGAGCGCTCCACCATCATGAACAGTCTATTCTCAAAGCACCCATGCAGGCCAGAGTCAGACGCAACACTCACCGCCCTCCTGTCTATCTTCTCCACCTACATCTGTCGTATGAGGAAAACCAAGGAAGGAGAGGATCTTTACAGCTGGGTCAGCAGACTGAATTTTGAAAAAAAAAATCATACACTCCTAGATATAGAACTTTTTGTCTCATGTGGTATATTTGGGCTAATTAAGTTCTCGATCTTGGTTTTAACAGTCTGAGTCTCAGGACCAGGTGTTTCTGCGCTGGACAACAGGAGAAACAGCTACAATGCACATTCTGGTGGTCCATGCCATGGTCATCCTGCTGACGTTAGGACCACCCAAAGGTGTGCTGCTTCTCCCTGCCTCATTTCCTTCTAAAAAAATTGTTTGATTGAAATATTCATGTGACTTCTTACATCAGAGACAAGCTTAAAACATAAGCGCAATTATTGCAGAAATATGTGCCAATCGGCTCATCTTTTGTTTATTAGGGAAGAAAGAAGATTCTGGCACATTGTTTTTCCCATTTATTTTGTGCAAAATTGATAAAGGTTGCCAGGTCTAAAGTGGTCATTTTAATATTCATTTCATTTATTTTATATAATTGGAAAATGGGAAAAGTGGTGAAATATGTAAATATAAGTACAAAATTGCTTTATTCTTAATATATTGCTAAAGATTTTATTTAATTATTACTATCAAGTGGTAAATTTCTCCCATTAATTCTAGATAAAAGTCCATTTTTTATTTCCAAATGAAAATGAAGGCACAAGAAACATTCAATAGATAAATACTACAATTAAATGAGTAATATTTCAGTCTAAAAATATTTCATGTATATAATTCTGCTCTGTATTACATTGAATTATAGTGTGCACTACATTTATTTCTTTAGCAGATGAAAGTGAGTTCCTCACTCTACTAGAAATCTGGTTCCCTGATAAAAAACCCCTTCCTACTGCTTTCCTGGTGGACACCTCAGAGGAAGCTCTGCTCTTACCCGATTGGCTGAAACTGAGGATGATCCGCTCAGAAGTATCCAGACTGGTTGATGCGGGTAAGCGTCTACTTTAGATCTAGTAAATGGAGAACCACTTGTAACCTTTGGTAAGCATGTATGTGATCTTTCTCTCCTAATAGCATTGCAGGATTTGGAGCCGCAGCAGCTGCTGCTGTTTGTGCAGTCCTTCGGCATTCCAGTGTCCAGCATGAGCAAACTGCTGCAGTATTTGGACCAGGCCGTCTCCCATGACCCACAGTCACTGGAGCAGAACATCATGGACAAGAGTGAGGACATGCATCTCACTTATATGCAACTCTATCTGTCTGTCTGTCTGTCTGTCTGTCTGTCTGTCTGTCTGTCTGTCTGTCTGTCTGTCTGTGTATATGTGTATATGTGTATATATATACACACTATTAAACTATGTATTTGGTCAAATACCGCACTGTACATTTGCGGATTTTTGGAACTTGTGGTGGAGGTCTTAAAACGTAACCCCCATGAGTTCCGTGGGATATATATGTAATATATATAATTACACAGCAGCTGTTTTTTTTAAGTGAACTGCCACAGTAAATTCCAGGCCTGTACTTTCGAATTCAATGAAAATCTGAAAATAACATCAGGTTTGACTTTACTTTGACTCATATTCACATTGAGACTCTGGTTCACATTATATAAATGTATAAATATATATATATATATATATATATATATATATATATATATATATATATATATATATATATATATATATATATATATATATATATATTTTTTTTAAATCGTTTTAGTCACACCCATAACTGTTTACTCAGACATTTAACTATACTGTATTACTGCAAAAGACCTGTACATCTAACTAGATGTTGACATAAACATTGTGACAGATTACATGGCTCATTTGGTGGAGGTGCAGCATGAGAGAGGTGCAACAGGAGGACACACGTTTCACAGTTTACTCAGTGCATCGATTCCAACACGCAGAGGTCAGCTGTGGAGTCAATGACATTTACTCCCATTTTCACCTCTAAATAATTTTATTTATGAGTCATTTATCTACATGCCTGCATGGATCTGTGATGTACTTACTTGGCTGTGCTGGTTGTTACGTTGCAGACAGTGCAGAGTCGAGTAGGGTGAAAATGGCAGTAGATCCTCCACACAGCTTGGTGAAGATGAGAGCCGTGAGTCAGTTGCCTGTCATCAGCCCTGACGATGATCTCGCTGCCATTCTGCTGCAGGTGCTCTTTGTTTATTTTTTTTGACTGAATGTATAGCATGTCCTCTCAAGCTTTATTAAAAAAACCTGCACATTAATGCAGTTATCTAATCAGCCAATCATGTGGCAGGAGTGCAGTGCATAAACAAGTGCCGAGACAAGTCAAGTGCCGTAGTTTAATGTTTACTTCTCAACATTTTAATGAAGTGTGTGATGTGTGATCATTTATCCTCAGCATGCTTGTGCTAGATAGGGGCCAAAAAAACCGCTACAGTTAAAGCATAAATGTACAGGTGTTCCTAATAAAGTGGACAGTGACCTTCGATGTTATTGTGACATTCCATGAGCAAAGAAGTGAAGTAATGACTGATCAGTAGACGTTTTTATATCGTGATATCAGTCAATTTATATATAGTCTTTTAAAAAAAAAGTACAAAAAATAACAATCAGAAAAACAATTTGTGACAATTTATCACAATGTATATTTTTTTGTATTATTTTGTTATATTGCCCAGCACTCCAGGAAAGTTAAAATATATTTTTTATTATCTCTGTCTTAGGTCTTGACCTAGACTTTGACCTTTTTAGAGAAACTCTTGCTTTTTTTTTGTACTGAATTTTGAATGTTCAACAGTAAGGGATTGTTATTTGTCATGATTGTGAAAATGAGATGACTGCAATCGACTAAGATTGAGAGTTGTTTGCTGTACTTGGACAATCATCACACTTGTTTCTTTGTGTACAGCTGTTCCCGGTGAAGATGGACCCACGCTGGCCCACGACCCGATCCCGCCCCTTGGCCTTGGCCCTGCAGCAGGTTCTTGCTAAGGAAGTGTTGCTGGCACGAAAGGGAATGGGTCAGCAGGGAGGAACAGCTGCACGAGTCCTGCAGGCCCTTGCAGCCCTGCTCGGGTCGGCCCATGCTGGATCTCTGGTAGTGGCGATGCATCATAGTCATGCTTTTTTGTGCCCTTTGCTGCGTCAGCTGCATCTCTACCAGGTAGGAAAAACGTTCAGTATTTATTTATTCATAGACTAGGGTTCCAGTCAAGGAAAAACATGTGAATGAATGGAAAATTTGAAAATACCTACTGGAAAATCGCAGTAAATTTGTATTTGCTATAATAGTACTAAAAGATCTATCACATGTGGACAGACAAATATTGTATTCAAAAAGTGAGGTAACAACCTCTGGCAGTGGTATAACAATATCACTCTAAGATGACTGCATAAACAGTAACAGTGGTTAAAGTCATGGAAATAATCCTGGAAAAGGCCCAGATTTTAATGTCCTAGAGAAACAAAAGGAATATCTTTGTGCTGATCATACGGTTACAGAACAAACATTTCCAAGAACTGTCATCATTACTTGGTCTGACCCCTCTCTCTCTCTCTCTCTCTCTCTCTCTCTCTCTCTCTCTCTCTCTCTCTCTCTCTCTCTCTCTGTCTCTCTCTCTCTCTCTCTCTCTCTCTCTCTCTCTCTCTCTCTCTCTCTCTCTCTCTCTCTGTTTGTCAGCAGATTGCATCCCAGGATGTGGCTTTCAGTTCACTCTTTTTTAAGGTGGTCATGCAGATATTAACCTGGTTGGAGAGCTCTGCACTGGAGGCAGGGCCGCTTATCAACCTGCTGAAGTCTCTGGTGGCGCAGTATTCTCACAAGCACCACATCACCGATGGTGAGGAGACCTTGCTAGTTTTTGTTAAACATGGTGGTTCACCTACCATCTCACCTACCATCCAGCTTCATTTAAACTTTCACTTAAATAAAAGTACAAAAGTATTTGCGTTTAAATGTACTTAAGTTTTCAAAGTATTATGCTTTATTATGGCTATAATGCCCTATTATCATTTTTGTCACAAGACTCTTGCTGAACTCTTGCAACTCAGTTATGTGAAAAGACTCAAATGTAGGGATGAAAGGATTCCTGGATTAACTCAAATACAAAAAAATCATTGATGTTTTTTTTTCCTCACAATTCTGACTTTATTTCGGGCAGCATCACCCCTTCTGTAGTGCCAGAAAGCTTTATACATTGAAAATAAAATAGGCTACAATCAATAGAATCCGATCCCCGAAAAGAAACCTGTCTAACAATCAGCTGTGAAAGAGAAGAAACAAGACGGATGAAGCAGAGGAGCCTCGTTCATACACTAACAGCTCCAAACTTCAGGCCAAAAACACAGTGAATGCACCGGAAATGTACGAGAAACAAAGTCAGATTCCTTTCCTGAGGAGGAAAAAAGGCGTAATTATTCAAACTTTTTTATGTGGCTGAATCCATCTTCCATAGGATTCAGGCCAAAGAAAACAACAGAAAGTGTCCAAAGTTTGGAATCATTTCAAACTAAGACATAAACAAAACAACGTACAGTGCGTAAATGTTTTTTATTTAGTATTTTTTAAATTTATTTAAATTTTTTTTTTAAGCGTAAACTGAAATATATTTTGATATTTTTATTTAGGATTTTTTTTATTTATATATTTGTCACAGATATTCTTGTATGACATTTTAGCAATAAAATGTCAATATTATCAAAAAGGAAAATAAATTACTTTTTTAAGACCCATTTTATTTTCTCTAGTATATTTAGTATTTCTTTTTAATAAGGAAAAAGTACTTCTTATTACTCGATTAATTGTGGGAATAATCGGTAGAATACACGATTAATAACATAATCGATAGCTACAGCCCTACTCTATTACTCTCAGCACACCAATTTATCAATAAAGTGATATTAATGAGTCAAACACTGATTGACATCTATTAAAATTATAATGAGCTCAAAACCATCTTTTTCTTCTTCCTTTTCTGCTGCTCCCATTAGGGGTCGCCACAGCAGATCATCCATCTCCATACCCCCCGTCCTCTACATCTGCCTCTTTCAAACCAACTACCTGCATGTCCTCCCTCACCTCCATCCTCTGCATTCTCCTACTGATATACCCCATGTCCCTCCTCTGCACATGTCCAAACTATCTCAATCTCGCCTCCCTCACCTTGTCTCCAAAACGACCTACATGCGCTGTCCCTCTAATAAAATCATTTCTAATCTTGTCCATCGTCGTCACTCCAAATGAAAACCTCAACATCTTCAGCTCTGCTACCTCCAGCTCCGCCTCCTGTCTTTTACTCAATGCCACTGTCTCTAAACCATACAACATCGCAGGTCTCACCACAGTTCTATAAACATACTTCCAGCTGTCCAGGCTCTTCTCAACCTGCTCCCTACTCTCACCACAAATCACTATCATCCTCAAACATCATAGTCCATGGAGACTCCTGTCTGACCTCGTCCATCAACCTGTTCCTCACATCAACCTGTTCCTCACCACTGCAAACAGGAAAGGGCTCAGAGCCGATCCTTGATGCAGTCCAACCTCCACCTTGAACCAGTCTGTTTTTCCTACTGCACACTTCACTGCTGTAACACTGTCTTCATACATGTCCTGCACCACCTTAACATACTTCTCTGACACACCTGACTTCCTTATACAATACCACAACTCCTCCAATCGCACCTTGTCGTATGTTTTCTCTAAATCCACACACACAATGCAAATTCTTCTATACTGCTCTATCAACATTCTCAAAGCAAATAATGCACCTGTGGTGCTCTTCCTCTGAATGAAACCATACTGTTGCTCACAGATGGTCACCTCTTCTCTCAGCCTAGCTTCCACTACTCTTTCCCATAACTTCATGGTGTGACTGATCAAGTTTATTCCTCTGTAGTTACTGCAGGTCTGTACATCTCCCTTATTCTTAAAAACTGGTATCAGCACACTCCTTCTCTATTCCTCAGGCATCCTTTTACCTTTTAAAATCTTATTAGACTATCTGCCATCTCTTCTAAACCATCTTTTTAACTATTAAAAAAAAATCGCTTAAATAAGGCCATGGGTGTTGTGGCAAGTTAAGAGTCAGGAGTTTCTTCTATAATTTTATTCTCTGCAAATGTTCTGCTTGCTGTTGAACTGACACTGAACTGTATGTTCCTGCTAAGTAGATACCACCAAGCGCCAATCACAAGTTCAAAACCAGTGAAGTTTTTATCCACTCAAATAAAAAGGAACGACCGATTTTGAAAAAATGTAAAAAGTAAGATATCTGAATTTGAAATGTAGTGAAGTTAAAGTTAAATGTCTTCCCAAATGGAAACACTTAAGTAAAGTACAGATACTTGAAAAAGCTACTTAAATACATTTACGACCACCACTGCCATCTAGTGCTGTATACTGTTTTACGGTTAATATATGAAGTATGTTCATCAATTGGAGGCAGTATTTGTTTTAGCAACACTTTGATTCGCATCTGGTCACACTAGTAATGTTTGCTTGAATGATTCTCGTGTCAGTACATACAGGTTTTCTGCACCTGGCAGAGGCTCTCGCATACAGACGGGATTCAGAGGTGGCTGTGAGGGGCATCATCGCCTCGCTAAGAGCGGGGGAGAAATGCAACGCTGCGCCTGAACTCATCAGGAAAGGTACATTTCCGTTAAGATAATGTACTCTAGGATAATCTCGGACCAGCTTGAATTTGAGCCTCTTGACCAGATACTATATCTTCACAGCTGTTATAAATTCATGTGCTGCTGTTGAAACTGATAGCAATTACTGCTCGCTTTTTCTTTTTTTTTTTTTTCTCTCAAAAACTTCTATTTTCTGCGGCTTTGTGTTTATTTTTCTTTATGACTTTGGCCTCTGACATCTAAATTCAAACCAGAAAAAAAATAGATTAAAACAGCCACACACAAGGGGGGAAAAAAAAATCCCACAAGGCCTCTTCAGACTTGTTTATGTCCAGGGAGAGCAGTGCTGGCCATCAGTGTCGTTGTATGAAAGCTATAAAGGTTTTTGGTAAGACTGGGGGGGTTGGAGGCTTCCTGGAGAAAAGCAATTACAGAGGATCTCTGGTTTAACCATGTGGTATTGGCCTTGGGCTTTGCCGAGTTGTTTTTCTGAACAGCCTAGGAGCATTTCACAATAGTGCGAATAGAAACCGCATTGTGTTATACGTATGCTATTTGTTCGTGCGTGTGTGTCCCAGTCTTACAGGGATTAATGGAGGTGAAGTCACCATACCTGGAGGAACTGCTGTCCCTACTCATGACTGTTGGCATGCAGACGGGCACACCTGGTAACACAGCTGGTCCTGTTGCCATGGTAATCCTGTTGCTGTTACAGGAGACCGAAGAGCGAGGGGTGAAGCTGGAGGCAGAATCTAAAATGTAAGAAGGGTTGCTGCCTGAGGCACTCCTGTGGAGAAATTCTTTCTGGATATATAATAAATTATATTCTGTTTGATAAATAGAATTAGATATTGATTAGAGAAAAATATAATTAGCTTAAATGTAATGAGTTTAATAAAGACTTTTAATAACGTGTGTGTGTGGTGAAGTATTTCTGAAGGGAAAAGAACCAGTTCCAGCTCAGGGCTGTTAGTTGATTGGCTGGAGTTGCTCGACCCAGAGGTGACCTCTGTGTGCTCAGACCTCCAGCAGAAATTACTCTTCTCAGTTAACAAGGTACCCCCATATCTGTCAATCTGCTTCCATCCAGCCTGTGTTTGCAAATCCGACCACGTTTACTTATCTGGTTATTTGTAGTCAGCATGTGTGTTTGTTTAAACAGAGTAAAGGCTCTGGAGTGTGTGCAGTCCCTTCCTACAGGCCCTACCTGCTGGCTCTGCTCACACACCAGTCCAACTGGAGCACTTTGCATCAGTGCATCACCACTTTGCTCAACAAGCCTAAAGAGCACAGGTGAGCACATACGTTTTTCCAGCTGTGCCAACATGCTTCCTACCAGCCAGCATGTGATTTTAACAGGTTTATATCTTCCAGCGTGGACCCCTCCTCAGCTTTGGACTTCCTGTGGGCATGCAGTCACATCCCTCGCATCTGGCAAGGCAGAGATCAGAAAACTCCACAGGTCAGATGAAGGCCACAGAAATTAAACGAATATTCTTATCTGCAACATATGAATCAGCAACTAAAAGCTTGATTATAAAATACAGATGTTTAACTGTAAGTGCCTGAAAGCCATTTCAGGAGGCACACAACTGTTATTTCTGTTATGGATTATGTATTTAAAGAAGGAGTTTGGAGCCCTCTGCCGACTGTTTAGCAAACTACAAGTTTGATTAAATGCATAAAATGTGCTTCTAATTAGTTTTTATTGCACTTCCTCTTCTCCTTTGCTTACTTTTCTTGCTTGCGTCTTACTACTTTTCTCTGAGGGCACCATGGAAGGGATACGCCACTATAATCTAGCTAACTTTAGCAAATTATTTTTATTTAATCTTTACTTCATATGTTTTATTTTGGAATTGATATACAGTAATCCCCCGCTTTACCGCGGTTCGAATCTTGCGCCTCCGGTTTATCGCAGAATTGCATTTGCGACATTACTAATTTGTCTCAGCTTCTTTTCATGGGACACTTTAAGCAAAAAACAAGCAGAGAAACTACATGAAAAAGCTTTTTTTTGTCTTTGTTTTATATTTATTTCTTCCTGTTTTCCCTGTGCTGCAACTCCGAATCCAACATGGTATCACTATATGGACAAAAGTATTGGTACAACTGACCTTTCCTGCCATATGTGGTTCTTTGCCAAACTGTTACCACAAAGCTGGAGGCACACAATTGCCTCTATAGGGTGTCTTTGGATGCATTATAATACAATTTTACGTACACTTGAACTTGGAAACTCAAACCTGTTCCAGCATGGCAATGCTCCTGTGCACTAGCTCTATGAAGATTTAGTTTACATGGTTTGGAGATGAAGATTTTGAGTGGCCTGCTATAGAGCTCTGATCTCAACCCTACTGAATACCTTTGGGATGAATTGAAACACACACTGCACCCCAGGCCTTCTCACCTCACCTCACCTAAACATTTCAAAATCTGGTGGAACAGCTTCCCAGAAGAGTGGAGGGAATCATAAGATCAAATTGGGACTAAATGTGGAACGCGATGCTTAAAATGCACATGCCATACTTTTGACTAGGTGTCCGCAAACTTTTGGCAATATAGTGTATTTGCTGTATAAAAAATAATAATAATTTTTAATGAACAATAATAACACTGCTCCTTCTATAGAAACGCACTGAGAAGATTGTCTTGAAGCTGACCAGTGATGAGTTGATCAGTCTGGTGGATCTGATCCTTTGGGAGTCAGAACTGAGCTGGAGAGACACGGGCAAAGCTGATGAGACTCTAGACCAGGCCTCCTGTTCTCTTATCCAGTCCCGTCTGCCCCTGCTGCACAGCTGCTGCCACAGCGACCCCCAGAATGTCCACACGGTCTGCGAGTACCTGCTCAACTGCATCAAGAAGTGGGGGAACAGGTATAAATACATTTTAATTTTTTCTTCTTTTTTTTCTTTTCTTTTCTTAAGCACAGGCAATAGATCATATCTTACATTATCAGCAGTAAATGAAGAAATCAAGACTTAGCTGTGAAGGAATTACAGAGTTCAGTCCTGATGTGACAGAGGTTCTGTCTTGTACAGTTTTAATATGTAGCGTAAAAAAAAAACATGCACAACTGTATAAAAGAAAACCGTACATTATTAACATATAAATAAGGTCCAACTTATAGACATCAACAAAATAAAAGACACGCAGACTTCATTATTCCCCAACATTTGCATTCTGTCCATTTACAGCGATTAATGTTTATTCATGCACGGAGCTTATGTTATTGCCCTATGTGTCACGAATACCCTGTCTGTCATCAACTGTAGTTTGGAAGCAAAGCGCACAGCATAATTTCTTTTTGTAGTGAATTAAGAATGGCAATTGCCTGCTGCTTTGATATCAAGGAGTTTTCTCGCCACAGACTGATGAAGGCAGAGAGGATTAATTCTCCTGCTGCTTCCTTATGCTTTGACTGTTAAAGATTACAGTTCAGTTATTTTTTGCCCAAGGCCAGCACCACTTATCATTTTGCCTTTAGTTATTAAAGCTCCTTAACGAGGGTTAGGGGTTAGTCCAGATCAGAGTTTGGGAGTTGACAAGAATACATTTTTATTTATTTATTTATTTTTAAACCACATTGATCTGACATAAAAGTAGCAATTAGAATGAAAGTAATCTGTTGTAGGACCACATGAAGCAAAAATCGCGAACCCTAAGCATTTTCGTATGAGTAACGAACGCTTGTTAGTTCTTACAAATTGGGATGCATGCGACTGTGCTGGTCACGGAGCTCGCGGTATAAGAATGAAGGAGGACAGAAAAACCATGTTTGCCATCTTTAGCTTTGAGTAGGATTACTAGTTTTCTTGGTTTTGGCGATCTGTTTGCGTTTTGCTGCCTCAGAGCATGATTATTGCCCTGGTAGGCCTCAATTATTCTCTGAAGAATAAAAGAGAAGCAATCGGTCAGACATGTGACCGGTTATTATTCTGTGCTCTTTTGTCAAGACATAACACAGGCTTTGTGTGGTGGACAGTGTCTAGTCAGTATTTATTGCTTTTCTCTTTTTGGTTCTCTTATTTTGTACACAGTTGATTTTGGTATGATTAATATATTATTAGATTTAAGATTATTATAAAAAGGCCTAAGATTCTGCCCATAAATAAAAAAGTACTTGAATTTCAGATTTTTTTCCATCAAATTGGAAATTTGGGTCAAAATGGAAATTGATTACACCAAACGTAACTAGTAAAACGCTCTCCATGTCTTAGTGGTTAACCAAATATTCATGAACTTAATCTGATCTTAAGCTTCAAGACTTGCAAGTCTTGTGAGTGGGATTGGAAGCCCCGATAATTTCAAAGTGATACTTAAAAATAAAGTGTTTTAACATCTTTTGCAGTGTGATGAGCAGGAGGTGCGAGAATCTTCTGCTGCAAATATACCTCCAGTTCCCCGAAGTCATCCAGCATGTACGTCTGCCAGATGCTGCGCTGGTTGGAGAAGCCGCTGCTGACGGAAGCACCTGCAAGGTACCGGCACATTTGCTGAGAGTGGTTCATCAGATGACCTCATGTGACCACAAAGTTATGACTTGCTATTTTATAACTGCTACAAATATTAGTGAACTGAACAAACTGTAAACAAAAAAAATATTATTTAAAATAAAAATAATAACCTTAATGCTTGTTTAATATACTTTATATTTATTTTCTCACACAGCTGGACATCCTGGTGCATCGTCTCATCACACTTATGGCCGACACTGGAGAGTCCAAATCAGCGGAGAGTCGTGTGTTCGATGCGACCCTGGCTTGCAGGAGGTTATCCGTTTCCCACCCTGTACTTCTGCTCAGGTGTGTTATCCTGTTCCTCATGCCATAGACTGTTACCAGGATTAGCTTTTCTAACATCTCTTATTTAATACAAGTTAAAGGTTTGCATACTAGTGAATTGTTATTTGTTATATAACAGTTATTGTACTATGTCTGAATCACAAACAACCATCACTCTCTCTTTTCCTCCAGACACCTGCCTATGGTTGCTGCTCTTCTGCATGGCCGGATCCACCTGAACCTGCATGAGTTCAGGCAGCAGCACCATATGACTTTCTTTAGTGACGTTTTGGCCTTCCTGGAGTTGCTGCAGCCGCGTGTGTTCCACCCTGACCACCAGAGGGCGCTGCAGGACTGCTTACTGTCCTTTATTAAAGTCCTACAGGTATTGTGTAAAGTCAAAGCTGAGGGATTCTGTTGTTAACACTATAGCTGGTTCAGCCATTCTATTAATACACTTATAAAGGTTTTAGTTTAATATATGAGTGCTTTATTATTAAATAAACTTTTCAGTCAAAAAACAATTAGTAAATTTAGCTCAGGATCTGGAATATTTATCTTTTTAAGATATGTGAATTGTTTAGACGATTAAAAGAAATATGAAGACAAAACTGTTTGTCTCTAATGAAACTCTTATACATGACAGGCTTTTGTACAAATTAAGCCCCAAATCTCCCAAATTTGTTTTTAGAGGTTTATTGTGAGAGAAAACAGTCTGTAAGTTATTCAATGCTAATGTAAGCAACAGTTTAAAACACTGACATGCTCCAGGTTTGGTTGTATAAAAATACCACAAAAGCTGGAGTCTTCATTTAAATGCCCATTTGAAGCATTTAGTTTGGGAAAGAATTAAAAGTAAAAGCAAAATAATAAAAAAAAAATTATATAATTAAATTGTCTAGAAATGGGATTTGTATAATTATCTTACATTTAGTATAATCTTCTAACAGGAGGTTTTCGAGGAATTCGTTTTTCAGGTCAAGGACCCCTAAGGCAATAGAGACATGGCAGGGACCCCCCGATACAAAATGTGTCAAACATAGCCACTGATATGAATAGAAACCAATCATATTACGCTAGTTATATTAAGACAATTAGAACGATATTGTTGTACATGCATCATTGTCTGTATATATCAAATCTTACAAAAAGATTTATGCATCATCGCAAACATGTTTTGCAATTAAAATCACAATTAAGTTGTTCACAGTTGTCTTTAATAGATTTGCAGTTGTGTACAAATTTATTTTACTATCAGGTGGACTTTAATACATTATACTTGAACTTCCGCTTTAATTTGAATAAATCTTAACATTTAATTTTACTGTCAGGTGGACAGTTATATGTAATAAATATAATTTTTAAAATTTGATATTTTATCTTTGAGGTTTTTTTCCTTATGTTGATTATTTGTATTTTTAAATAATATAATACTCAATATATACTTATAGCTGAGTTTTTTTTTTTAGGTTGTTGTTGTTGTTGTTTTTTAAACAAAACATATAATTTTACAATTTACATCAAACCTGTATTTTTTTTTAGAATTTCAGAAGACTGTCCCGTATGCCGATCATTAACAAGTTTGTGCAGTTCATTCAGAAATACATTACTCATGACGCAGCAGCTGCCGTGCCTTACCTTCAGAAGCACTCTGATATTCTACAGTAAGATACACAAATATTTCTTTCTTTTATTTTGAATCATTTTAATAAGGAATAATTGTATTATACATACATCAGTTTTTAGTTTCAAAATGTCTCTCTCTCTCTCTCTCTTTCATAGGGGTCTTGCCTCAGAGAATCCAGACCTGGTGCAGCTGAAATCCCTGCTAGCGGGTCTTACTCTGCCTGTGAAGACGTGCTCTTCAGACGCCGCTTCAGAGGACAGAGATGGTAACGTATCTGTCATCTCAACCAAAAAAAAAAAAAAAAGACCATTTCTAGCGTCTGTTTATTAATTCCTCTCTTTCGCACTCCTAGCTGAGGACTCTTCCTCCGGTTCCCTGCCTCTGGTCAGTATCTCAGCCTCCACAGCACTTAGCACTGCGGATATGACCAAGTACCTGAAGAAGATTTCAGGAGGAGAAGCCATTGAAGGTAAGACCCTAAAAATATATTTATACTTATTTATGGCTTAATCCATTAAAAAGGAACAAATGAATATTGACATGATTATTGTTGTTCCCAGATGTGTTGGATGTCTTGACTGAGGTGGATGAGAAGTCGAAGAGAAATCCGGAAATAATCCAGTATTTTGTGGTAAATCATCTGAACAAAATCAGTAATTAAAAGAACATGTTGTGCTAAATCCAATGCTCCTTAATGTACCGTATGTTCTTCCAGAGTGATCTGCAGAGGCTGATGAGCTCACCTGAGGAACTGTGTCGGAACATGGCTTTTAGACTCGCGCTGCGCTGCGTTCAGAACACTCCCAGGTGAGCTAGCATTGAAAAATATTTACACAAATTTCCTCATGACTCAAATTTAATCAGTCATCATGTTTGGTGTTTATGGTTTCCATTGGTAAGCTTATAGCTAATCAAGCCAATCAAGCATTGTGCAAACGGCACCACTGAATTATTACACATTCGGGTCGAGTCATTAGTTGGCCGGTCAATACAATATGCACTTAAAATACAGTTGAATATTTCCAGGCTTTATATTTAACATGCAAAAGAGGAAAAGATACACATCGTATACAACAGTATGTTTTCCACAGGGATGTTGGCTAACACACACAGTGAGTGAGAGAGAGGCAATACAATACAATGTGCAGTATTTAGATAGCAGTAACAGTAACTTTTGCAATACATTTGCTGTTAAATTAATTTTTAATATGCGTATTTAATACTTTTATAACTTACTAAACTTTACAAAAATTCCTTCTTATTAAATGGCAAATAATGGCGATAATCAAATCTGTGAATGTGAAGGTTAGACAGCTCCCCAGTACCAGCAGCAGTCATGCAGCCCCAGACCATGACGCTACCACCACCATGCTCGACTTTCTTGAGCAATGCTGGCGGCACTCATGCATTTGTTTTTAGAAGCCAGCTTCTGCACCCGATGCACAGCATGATGACTTTTTTGATGGACCCTTGCGTGGCCTGTTCCGAGAACTCGTCTTGGAAAACCAATGTATGACTCTGGCCTCTGTACTGTAACTCAGTTTCAGGGTGTTACTGATCTTCTTATAGCCTCGGCATCTTTGTGGAATACAAAAATTCCTCAGAGTGTCTTTGCTATGAGGTGCCATGTTGAACATTTGGTGGTAGTGAATAGGACACGTGGCTTTGCGTGGTTACATGACGTGCAGCTGTTATCACTTGGGGTGTACTAAATTTTGTTGCCAGCTGTTTTTACAGTAATGACTGTGCTATACAAGCTGCACATTGACTAAACTATATCCAGGTTTCATTTCTTTAGTACTGTCCTCTGAGAAGATATTCTAAAATGTCTGCTGAAATGTTAGGGGTGTACTTACTTTTGTCAGATGATCTATCTATCTAGCTATCGTGGTGTGAAAAAGTGTTGGCCTGAGCTCCTGATTTCTTGTTTTTTTTTGCATGTCACACTTTAATGTTTCAGATCATCAAACTAATTTAAATATTAGTAAAAGATCACACAAGTGAACACAACATGCATTTTTTTAAATGAAGGTTTTTATTATTGAGGGAAAACTAAATCCAAAACTACATGACCCTGTGTGAAAAAGTACCCCTAAACCTAATAACTGGTTGGCCCACCCTTAGCAGCAACAACTGCAATCATGCGTTTGCGATAACTTGCAGTCTGTTACAGCGCTGTGGAGGAGTTTTGGTCCACTCATCTGTACAGAATTGTTGTAATTCAGCCACTTTGGAGGGTTTTTGAGCATGAACCGCTTTTTTAAGGTCATGCCACAGAATCTCAATCGGATTCAGGTCAGGACTTTGATTAGGCTACTCCAAATTCTTTTGTTTTACTTCAGCCATTCAGAGGTGGACTTGCTGGTGTGTTTTGGATCATTGTCCTGCTGCAGAACCCAAGTTCGATTTAGCTTGAGGTCATGAACGGATAGCACACGCACACACACACACACACACACACACACACACACACACCTTCCAAAATTTCAACTTTTGTCTCGTCAGTCCACAGAGTATTTTCCCAAAAATCTTGGGGATCATCAAGATGTTTTCTGGCAAAACTGAGACGAGCCTTTATGTTCTTTTTGCTCAGCAGCGGTTTTGGTCTTGGAGCTCTGCCATATGCAGACCATTTTTGCCGAGTCTCTTTCTAATGGTGAAGTCATGAACACTGATCTTAACTAAGGCAAGTGAGGCCTGCAGTTGTTTGGATTATGATGTGGGGTCTTTTGTGACCTCTTGTGACCTCATTTGTGAATGATGGCTCTCACTGTGGTTCTCTGGAGTCTCAAAGCTTTAGAAATGGCTTTATAACCTTCTCCAGACTGATAGATCTCAATTACTTTCTTTCTCATTTGTTTCTGATTTCTTTGGATCTCAGCATGATGTCTAGCTTTTGAGGATCTTTAGTCTACTTCACTTTGTCAGGCAGGTCCTATTTAAGAGATTTCTTGATTGTGAACAGGTGTGGCAGTGCTCAGGCCTGGGCGTGGCTAGAGAAATTAATATCAGGTGTGATAAACCACAGTTTTAACAAGTCAAGTCAAGTCAAGTTTATTTGTATAGCGCTTTTCACAACAGACATTGTCTCAAAGCAGCTTTACAGAAAACAACAGTGAAGGTGAATGGTGTGCGTTTGTCCCTGATGAGCAGCCGTGGCGACAGTGGCAAGGAAAAACTCCCTTAGATGATATGAGGAAGAAACCTTGAGAGGAACCAGACTCAAAAGGGAACCCATCCTCATATGGGTGACATCAAGAGTTTGGTCATAAATCTTTCAACAATACAGAACAATTTGTGATCATCATAGATCCAGCATCAGCTTCTCCATGCCAGGGCCTTTAAACACTCGGCATCTACTTCTCCATGATCATCCATAGGTCCATAATCTTCACGAGGTGGGACGTGACTGGAGCTGGCCAAACCTCAGGATGCCTCGGGATGGGGAGAGAAAGAGAAGCAGTGGAGAGGAATTAGCGTAGCTGCTGTTCATGATATTAACAGCACAAGTTGATAATGTGCATGTAATCATATATTCTGGAGCACAAGGTTGTGATGTGATGTGTGTGATGTGTGTTATGTGTAGGCTTTGCTAAAAAGATATGTTTTTAATCTACACTTAAACTGGGAGAGTGTATCTGAACCCCAAACACTGTCAGGAAGACTGTTCCAGAGTTTAGGAGCTAAATGTGAAAATGCTCTACCGCCTTTAGTGGACTTTGCTATTCTAGGAACTACTAGAAGCCCAGAGTTTTGAGATCTCAGGGAGCGTGACGGATTGTAGCGTGTTAAAAGACTGGATAGATACATGGGAGCCAAACCATTTAGTGCTTTATAAGTGAGTAGCAGTAGTTTGTAGTCTATTCGAAACTTAATAGGAAGCCAATGTAGGGACGATAAGATTGGGGTTATATGATCGTATTTTCTTGACCTAGTAAGAACTCTTGCTGCGGCATTCTGAACTAACTGAAGCTTGTTTATTAATGATGCAGGACATCCACCTAGTAATGCATTACAGTAGTCTATTCTAGAGGTCATAAACGCATGGACGAGCTTCTCTGCATCAGATATAGATAACATATTTCTTAGCTTAGAAATATTTCTAAGGTGAAAGAAGGCTGTTTTTGTAACTTGATTGATGTGATTTTTAAAAGATAAGTTGCTGTCTAAAATAACTCCCAGGTCTTTTACCGTTGAACTAGTAGTTACAGAACAACCGTCTAAATGCAGGCTGAGATGCTGGAGCTTCTGTGTACTATTTTTTGGGCCGATGAGCAAAATCTCCGTTTTATCAGAATTTAATAGCAGAAAGTTATGGGTCATCCAATCTCTTATTTCTTCAACACACTCAGTTATGCGAGCTAATTGAGCTGTATCGCCTGGTTTGGATGAAATATATAGCTGGGTATCATCAGCATAACAATGGAAGCTAATTCCATGCCTTCTAATAATATTTCCTAATGGAAGCATGTATATTGTAAAAAGCAGGGGTCCTAGAACTGACCCTTGTGGCACGCCATAATTTACTAGCATTATCCTGGATAGCTCTCCATTTAAATCTACGAAATGGTAACGATTGGACAGGTAGGATTTAAACCAGCTTAATGCCTGTCCCTGAATACCGATGTAATTCTGTAAGCGATCGAGGAGAAGATCATGATCTATAGTGTCGAACGCAGCACTAAGATCTAGTAAAACTAATAGGGAGATGTAGCCTTGGTCTGAAGCTAAAAACAGGTCGTTAGTGATTTTAACTAGAGCAGTTTCTGTGCTATGATGGGGCCTAAAACCTGACTGAAACTCTTCAAAGATATTGTTCTCCTGCAAGTGGTTACATAACTGGGCAGCGACAATCTTTTCAAAAATCTTAGACATAAATGGGAGATTTGAAATTGGTCTGTAATTCGATAGCGTGTTTGGATCCAGATTAGGTTTTTTAATGAGGGGCTTAATAACTGCTAACTTGAGGGATTTAGGGACATGACCTAATGATAGTGAGGAGTTAATAATATTGAGAAGAGGCTCACCAGCTGTATATAACACTTCCTTCAGTAGTTTAGTGGGAATTGGATCTAACTGACATGTTGTTGATTTAGCTTTCATAATAGCATCATACAGCTCTTCCTGTCCTATACATGTAAAACAGTGTAGTTGTGGGGTTGTAAGTACGATTGTGTCGGGAGATGCTGTCAGAGGTTGAACTGCCACAATTGTTTTTCTAATGTTATCTATTTTTTCAGTGAAGAAATTCATAAAGTCTTCACTACTAAACTGTGATGGAACACATTTTTCAGATCCCTGATTTGTTGTTAATTTAGCGACTGTACTGAAAAGGAACCTGGGGTTGTTTTTGTTATTTTCTATGAGTTTGCTCAGGTGTTTAGCTCTAGCAGCTTTTAGCGCCTGTCTGTAGCTAAGCATACTGTCTTTATACGCAATTCTAAATACCTCCAATTTAGTTTTCCTCCATTTTCTCTCCAGATTACGTGTTGTTCTCTTTAGGGCATGCGTATGACTATTATACCAAGGTGCAGGTGCTTGTTCTCTAACCTTTTTTAACCGGATGGGGGCAACAGTGTCTAAAGTGCTAGTGAGGATAAGGTCTATGTTGTTCGCCATCTCATCAAGATGATCAGCAGTTATGGGTTTAATGTGAAACTGAGATAAATCAGGCAGGTTATTTATAAATCTGTCCTTAGTGGTTGGAATAATAGTCCTACCAAGTCGATACCGTGGTGAAACACTGTTAATCTGCTCTACCGGTAGTGTGTACAGTAGGAGATAATGGTCTGTGACGTCATCACTCTGGGGTAAAATATCTATATCAGTGACGTCTGCTCCGTAGGATATTATTAAGTCTAGTGTGTGGTTAAAACGGTGGGTTGGTCTGGTGACGTTTTGTTTAACTCCAAAAGAGTTTAGTAAATCGACAAATGATAATCCTAGGGCATCGTTTGCATCATCTACATGAATATTAAAATCTCCTACAAGCAGCACTTTATCAAAACTGATAAAGAGGTCTGAGAGAAAACAAGCAAACTCATGAAGAAAATCAGCGTAGGGTCCTGGGGGTCTGTACACGGTGACCAGAGCGAGTTTTCTATGCATGTCTGAAAGTGCAATTTTAAGAAGGAGCACTTCAAATGATTTAAAGCTGAATCCTAATCTCTGACTAACATTAAGAGAAGCACTATAAATGGTTCCTACACCCCCCCCACGACCAGTCTGACGGGGCTCATGCTTATAAACATATCCTGACGGTGTAGACTCGTTTAGACCCATATAATCACCTGGTTTAATCCAGGTCTCAGTGAGACAGAGTGCATCGAGATTATTATCTGTGATCATCTCATTTACAATCAGTGCTTTGGGTGCAAGTGATCTAATGTTTAAAAGACCGAACTTTAGAACTTTGTTGTGTTTGTTTATCTGGCATTTTTCAGTTTTAACTGCAATAAGATTATTTCTGGATCTTGTGTATGTAATTCTTGGTTTTACTACACGAGGAATAGATACGGTTTCTATAAACTGGGCTGTGTGTGAACTTGTAACTATTTGGTCTGTAGTATGCGTGTTCTTATAGTTGGAGATTTCTCGATGTCTTACCAGTCAGATGGTGTGAAGTATCCTAGAGATGTTATCTGATAGCACTGCTGCTCCAACTCTGCTGGGGTGCAGGCCATCAGGGCGGAAGAACCTAGGACGCTTCCAGAAACAGTTCCAGTTATTAACAAAGAGAAGTTTATTTTCCCGACACCATGACTGTAACCATTCATTTAGAGCTAAAAGTCTACTAAACTTCTCAGCCCCTCGCTGGTAAGTGGGAAGAGGTCCTGACACTATGATCCTCGTTGTGGGTGATGTGCTGCGTACCGTCTCCACCAGGATCCTGAAGTCCCTCTTTAAGATCTCCGTTTGCCGCAGCCTGGTGTCGTTTGATCCGGCATGGAGAACAACCGCTCCGAAGTTCTCGTTCAGGATCGCGGGTACCTGCGCAGCGACATCCAGAACACGAGCACCAGGAAAACAGCGAGTGTGCACCTTACCTTTAGCTCGGGTAGCGCGGACATGCCGGACGATGGAATCTCCGAGAATAACAGTGTCGCGTTCTGTCTCGCGGAGGGGGACGAAGCGGTTCTCGGTCGAGATCTCGAAGGCCGGTGGTGGAGGTGGAGACGTCCTCGATCGGGGCTTGGCTTGTCTCTTCCGCCGCGGCCGCATCCAGGGTCCATGTTGCACCGGTGCCGGAGTTGTAGGTGCGCTGGGCCTGGGCATAGAAGCACGCGGAGTTGATGTGCTGGGAGCGTTAGGTTCAACCCGGGAGTTTACCTGGGATGAGTGCGCGTCCGCCCGGGATGTTTCCAGCGCCGCTTTCCGCTCTCGCAGCCGGGCATGCTTTACATGCAGCTCGCGAATCTGTTTCTCCAATGCCTCCATCTCCAACGCCACCGTTTGCAACTCGAACGAGTCCTCACCTGTGCTCGAATGCAGACAAACAACCGGCATAGTGCTTATCGTCACGAACAGATGTATTATACAGAGATGTGAGTGAGAGAAAATAAATATAAACAACACTAGTTATAGTCGAGTTAACTAACTACAGGCACAAGTCAGGAAGACAAAAACAATTAAGGATTATTAAAAGAGGAAAAACGGATGGATAGATAGCAAAATTTGTTTGAAAGACGCCGAGAGAGATACAAACACGTAACTCGCGGCAAACAAGTCAAACACAGGAAGCTGGGGGCAGACACTTTTTTTTTATTTTAATTATAATTTTTTTTAAATATTGTTTTCCCTCAATAATAAAAACCTTAATTTAAAAACTGTATGTGGTGTTATCTTTTACTAATATTTAAATTAGTTTGATCTGAAACATTAAAGTGTGACAAACATGCAAATAAATAAGAAATCAGGAAGGGGGCAAACACTTTTTCACACCACTCTATGTGATGTTAGGGATTAGTGTCTATGGTATGGTAGCTTGCATATTATGTAACAATGACCATTTATTGTAGTATATTATTAATCGACCTTAAAAAAAAACACAAAAAAACACAGAGATACATATAGAAAATGTTTCCATAAAAGCTTCTTTGCACATTCTTGCATATTTGAAAATCAAAACCTAAACCCCCAGAAAAGCATTGCTCATTTGGCAAGTCTGTTTAAACATCTGTCTGTATTTTATTGTTATTTATTTATACTTGGCCAATACTTTTGGCCAGAGACAATAGCAGTTTGCTTTGTGGAATGTTTTTATCTTGAAGCAAACCTCTTTTCCCCTTAGGATGTAACAGAATTTTGAACAGTGTGTCAGTTCAGACAGGATATATATATATATATATTTCCTGGGGGTGCACCTGCAGTCTGTAAAATAAATACATTTGAGGTCGGACTAAAAACCTAGAGATAGATGTATTTGCAACTGTCATAATTATATTATTCCTCTTTGTTTAAAATTAGTGCAATCGAAAATAGACTTTAGAAATCTTCAAAACACAATCAAAAGCTTTAGAAACAATAATTTCCTTTATACTTGTATATGTATGTTGATCAGCTGTAAAGTGCAAAGCCTGTAGTGATGCCTACAAAACTCCATAAAAGGTCTGGAAGCACGCAATAAGCAGAGTAAAGAGAAAAGACAAAAGTGGGAGTTAATTCGACTCACTTCTAAGCCATTATATAGAATGTAGTTAATAATAAGCAAGTGCTGAATCTTTTATCAGCTTATGACTCTCTGCTCATACAGATCGTCCCAGCCTCTCTTTATTTCCACCCCCCCCCTTTAAAAAAAAAAAAAAAAATTATTTATTTAATTTTTATTTATTTTTTTTACTTTTTTTAAATAAATGGATATTGTCTTTATTGATGGGTTTTTGTGTTGTGGTAATTTTTACCAAAAAAAAATGTATATCCTTCAATTAATGTCCGTAATATTATAAAGTGTTAATAGGTCTCTTACTCCCTTATTTAGTGAACTAGCAGGACGATGTGCTTCTGCTAAATTCTAGAAGTCACTCTGGATAAGGATGTGTGCTAAACTCTGTAAACATAATATGCAAAGTAAACCTTTTAAACTCGAGAGGCTGTTGCAGGTCTAAAAGTGCAGGAATCCATGCAAATCATATAATCTAAAGTCACAATTTAAGTAAGTTAGTCTCCTTATGTGTAAATTAACACTGCAGTAATAGAGATCAATGTTTTTTCCTGAATTTACTGGATTTTCATGAATACCAAATGTCTCGTGCAAGTGACATACGCATAAATCCATTTGGATCCAGCTCAATAAATGAAGGCCTTTGTCATTATTCATTACATTGTGATTCATTGTGATTGTCAGCTGAAAGAGAGGCTGTGAGGGGGAAAAAGGCATGCTGAGCAATAAAATGCAGACCTACATTTTAATCAGTATTTATTTATTTATTTATTTATTTATTTTATGTAATTGTCTGTTCATACACTGTGACTAATCGTGACTCTGTTACAACTCAACAATTAATGTCTGAAAATAGTCATCATTGTTTTGTCGCTTGTTTACATATAGCCTGGCGTCAGACTTCCTGCCCACCTTTATGTACTGCATGGGCAGTGGGAACTATGACGTTATCCAAACAACCCTAAGGAACCTTCCAGAATATGTTCTCCTCTGCCAAGGTAATATCCTTGCAATGTTATTCTCTCAAAAAAGAGAAATAAACAACTTAGTGTGGAGGTCCAAAGGTTAAAGTTTTTATAGATATATATTCTGGCTTCTATGAAATATGTTCCATGTTCCTTTAATATCACAATAACTAAACCTTTGGTGTTCTCATGTGCTTTTTTGTTCTTTCCTCTGTAGAACATGCTGATATTCTGCTCCATAAAGCATTCTTAGTTGGGATCTATGGCCAGATAGACACCAGCTCTATGATCGCAGAATCCATGAAGGTCCTGCACATGGAGGCCACAACATAGCCTTTGTTATTTGAGGTTTGATTTTTAGCTGCCTTAAACCTGAAGGTCGTGCAGTTAAAATAAAAAAAAAAAAAAAAAAAACAGATTAACATCAACGTTTCAAAATGTTCATTTGTTTTCCATGTATTCTTATAGGTTATATATGAATGAGGTGTGTTTGTTTTCTGTCATTATTTCTTTGTAGAATACTTTGAATAATAAACAAAAAAAAAAGAGGAAAAAAAGTTCTTCTTGTTTGCAGACCTGGAGACGGTTCAACGAGATCATATTTTCAGCGACATTTATGAGATCACAGTTTATTTCGGTCTATTGTTTGAAGAACAGCACAGAAGGGCGATGAACTCCTACTGAATGCTTCCAAATGAGTCACGCTCAAGTTTTCTTGGCTCTCCCCCATATTTGCGTCCCTGACGAAAAATTTCTGCCATGCTACACTGCTCTAATGGAAGCCAATTTGCCATGAAAGTGTGAGTTGTTTTTGGCTGGTGTCACTTCATCTGAAAAACCTCTTTGTCCGTTTGAAGGGAACTGGATGAAGATCATGCTGGTGAGCTCAGGTTATATGCAGCTCTATGAACCATGTCTGTAATTGATTATACACTCTCTTGTTATATATATATATATATATATATATATATATATATATATATATATATATATATATATATATATATATATATATATATATATATATATATATATACACACACACACACACACTCCCTTCAGCAAATGAGACGAGCTTATAGGGGCTTTTTAGCAGGAAGCCTGAGCGGATGAGAAGGTGTTTGTTTACAGTGGGGCGCTCCAATGTGCAGTGCAGCACGAAGGGGATAGAAGAGTGCGACAAGCCCGTACCATACCGGCAACTGCGGATACAGGTGAAAGCCGAGCCGTCTCTCGCTCCGCACACCTCCTTCACCTCTAGCATATTCCTGGCTCTCCTTTTCAGCTTGTCATAAGTGACTAAGGAATTTATTGGTAAACCTGAAGCCAGAAATAAATTGTGTGCATGCTCAGCAGCAGAACATATCCTGGATTACTTGCTGGGTGAATGTAAGACTCTTGGAGAACATTACAGCATGTTTTCCCTTCAACCTTTCTGAGATTTGAACTGCGAACAAAGCGAGTCATCATTGATCAAGGATATTTACAAAATACCTGCAGTCATCACTCATTTCCCAGAAACCTTTTGGCATTGGAATATTGTCAGTCCAGTTTTTACACACTCGAATCTGATCACATGTTTAATGTCTAAATACATTCATAGTATTTGAGTATTATGTTATGGACACATTATTGTAAAGGTGTCTGATTTCTGATGTTGCTGTTTGATCAAATATTTACCCAGATCAGCATGTGGTATGTTCTCTGTGGGGGTTTTCTTTGCATAATGTGAAGTATTTACCTTTAGAGGAACATTTTTTTTTAAAACAGCTCTCCGACTGCTGCATCAGTAGTGATTGTCATGATTCACGACAGCATTCCTCCACACTAGTCAGCGAGTAATCACCCGCATGCTGGAGATGTGATACTCCTGGGTTTACTCTCTTTTTAATCTTACTGTAACCTGGCCAAGTGAACCAGTAAGTGTGCTGTTTTTTTTTTTGTTTTTTTTTTTCTCTCTCTCTTTATTTATTTTTGCACTTACATTTACTGCATTTGTCAGGTGCGCTTATCCAGAGCAACTTAGTTATTTATACAACTATGCAGTTGAGGGTTTGCTTAAGAGCCCAACAGTGGCAGCATGGCAGGATTTGAACTCTCAATCTTCTGATCAGATATCCAACATCTTATTTACTATCACTTTTTTTTTTTTTTTTTACATTTCAGTGCCAAAACTGGTCACCAGATCACAACAGCCATACATTCTTGTTGAATATCTCATTCCAGACTTATTTCTTGTATCCTGTCAGTCAAAAAAACCCGAACAAACAGGCAAATAAAAATGCTCTGGGATAGTTTACAATAATAATAATAATAATAATAATAAAGGGTAAATCCAAATTGCCAGATCAAACACTATATGACCAAAAGTTTGTGGGCACTTGCACCATGAAAGTTGTTGAACATCTTGTTCCACATTGATTTTCCATTTGCTGTTAAAATATCCTGCAGTCTTCTGTAAAGGCTTTCTACTAGACTTTGGAGTGTGACTACAGGGATCTGTGTTCATTCAGCTACAAGACCTTCAGTGAGATCTGCTTTTTAAGGTGTTTACTGGCGGTGATTTCCGGTCATGTCTCATGTTGGAACAGATTTGGACCAATTAGTTCTTCTTAGGGAAATAACAATGATCCAGCATACAAAGGCATTTTATACTAATGTGCTCTTTGATGTATGGGTGTGATGGTCAGATGTTTACAAACATCTAGCCTATTATTTAGTGTACCTTTTGCTGCTTGTGTATATTAAATGAGTTCTTTATCAAAGCTTTATCAAGCTTTAAAGCAGATGGGGATCATATTAGAGCCTAGCAAAAATAGTCACTGGAACACTGGTTTGAGGCAGAAAGCATTTTTAAACCAGTCTAACACAGGGCACCTCACACACATTCACACACTTATTCAGATCTATGTGCTATTAGGAATAGCCAGTGCACCTACTGGCATATTTTTTGGAGGTCTGCGGGAACAAGGGAACACATACACATGCACACATACACACAGGAAGAACATGTAAGACTCCACACAAATATTAACCCGAGCTCAAGATAGACCCATGGAACCTGGAGCTGCGAAGCGGCAAATCTTCCCATTAGATTATAGTTTTGATTAGTGATGGCAAATCAGGCAAAGTTATAGGGGGCAGAACGCAGCTTTTCAAAACTACTTCATTTTGCTAAACTTAGTCACATTCCATTCTTGCGTCTTCACTTGCACCAGGTTGCCTTTACACAGAATATTTGTAATCTCAATTTTTAACCAGACGATCTGATGATAACAGCTTTAGTTTTTCTAAACCATTTCTTAAGCAGATCTGCATTTAACGCACCTGCAAGGTGTTGTGTAGCAAATCTTTTTTTTTTTTAAATCCAACAGCATTTAGAAGCTGGGTTTCAGCAGCTTTTTTTTTTTTTTTTGGTCTGGGCCATTTTCTCCACAGCCTGGTTGGCACTGGGGCGGAACGGAGCTGAGTGACAGTTCTGCTGGGGCGGGGAGGTGTTACTGAGAACTTTGTGATGATTCACTGACACATTGCTTTTCCTTCTGACAGATGTGTGGTTACTCAGGAAAAGCAGCTGCTTAGATATTAATGTGCCACAAACAGACTTGATGATTAGTGAGTGAGCCTTAAGTTTGTTCAGAATGTCATCTTTATGTTCGGATTTAGTGGCTGTAGTATGCAGAGTAGCACTGGTTTAAGAATGTGTGTCATGACGGCTAGTGGCCAGGCCTATAATTAAAAGCAGAGGAAAAAAAAAAGACTTTTCTTTCTTTCATTAATATATATATATATATATATATATATATATATATATATATATATATATATATATATATATATATATATATATATACATACACACTTGGGTAGAAAGATGTAGATTTGCAGTGTAGTTGCAAATGCAGCTACTGTAACATCATTCAATTTTGACATATCTGTTATCAATAACTCTCCAAAATGACAATGCAATTAAAATGAAAAAGCTCCAAAGTAGAAAATCTTTTCCCCCAGAACCATTAATTTCAATGGACTGCTTGTGTTTTCTCCATTTTTTTGAGAGGGACAGTCTGTGATGTGCTGCTACCTGCCCGGTGCACACCTGTCGGCTCTGTCTTCTCCTCAATAGCACCTTCACCTTAGATCATCTCCTCTTCCTTTACGCATGACTGCTACCTGGCTATAGCATAGAAAAAAGGAGAACGTTGACTGCCTTTTTCCTTTTCCTCTGACGGCTTTGAAGTATAAAGTGTGATTGCCGTTAAATCGCAAATGCTTCCCTTGAAGGTTTTGACATGAAAAAGCAGCCCAGGCTCTCTGGTTTAGCCCAGTGCCAATGATCCGGGACTAAAGCAATCAGCCCTGCCGACTATAAGGAGATACAATTACCACAGGGAGAGAGGAAAGACGTAGGGAATGCACTAAACCCGATCACAATTCCAACATTGTGTTTATTTCTTTCGTCTGTATTTAGCTCAGTGGTAATTAAAAATTCACTTCGGAGATCCATTAAACAGCTTCATTAGCCAGTGTCCTCAGCTTCACCTGGAGAGATCTATTTCAGTGTAAACCGAGACAAAAACAAAAGCTTAAGTGAATTCAAAATGCTCACGTGACCTGTGGTAAAAGGTCTAATTCTTAAATCAGTTGCTGAAATGATACATCTTGCTTTTTCACGTCTCTTCAACTTGTGATTTTATCTTCGCTTTCCCTTTTGCCTGCAAACAATTCAAAACACGCTTTCCCATGACTCAAAGTAAGGGTCATGTCATCTTCTGCCTGTACAGGCGTTCTGTTTGCTTAAATGTCACTCACGTTGATGAGTATTAATGGCATTACGCATCACTAAAACCCTGTGTCATCTCTGTCCTGTGCTGGCACATCTAGCATGGAATCTGATCGCTCCACAGCACAACTCGAAAAACAGGAAGATTGAGTAATAGATCAAATTCAGCAAATCTATTGGTAATAAATTAAAACAAAAACCAACCAAAAAAATCAACATCAGTGAGCTTTCATTTTGGTTTACAGTAGCGAAGGAGAGCCAATTTCTTTTTTTTTTTTACCCTCGATTTATTCTCCTATATTGCAGCTCGACCCTGCTGTGTAAGCCTGCATGAAACAGACAGGCCCATAATGCATGAATCATTTCCTAGAGCTGCAGAAAGCAATTAGCCCTTACTAAATTATGATCCGGCTTCACAAATAGATCAATCAAGAGAATCCGTGCCACACTTCGACGCAGCCGCGAGCTCATTCGGGTTCGGTTAATGGTGCCGTGAATGGAAGAGCATAACAAATAGTGTGCCATGGTTTGCTGTTGCTGAAGCGTTTAGGAGAGCTATTTACCATCGTATAGTTTGATGATTTGCTTTAATTCTGATTTTATATTAAAGCAAGTGAGATTAGCCTGAGCGGAATTTATATCGACCAATGCATGTTCGCTTGTTTTTGTTTTCAGTTTGCACACACCGGTATCACATAGCAGGGTTCAGGAGGTAGAGTTCTTGTAGAACACCAAACCGCTTCTCAACATGTGTGCGTGTTTTTAATGTTTATTTAATACACAAATTGTTGATCCTAATTGTGCCCATAGTACTCTGTGCCTCCTTGGATGACCTTCAGAGTCTCCTGGACTTCTTGTATTGTTTATCTAGTCCTTTCTATTGTTCTGGTTTGCACTCACACTTCAATGGGTGAGAGCCAAAGAACAAACATTAGATGTAAGAAGTCCTTGGAATCCTTCTATTTACCATGTGACCAAAGAGCTATTACTGAACTGATTCTTCACACACACACACACACACACACACACAGTTTGTCTGTGTGAATGGCGGAGAGATTGTTGGCATTCTACATGTGCCAGTTAACCATCTGATCAAAGAATATTCATGTCATTCTACAGTACTGAAAGTTATGTGTCAGCAGCTCAGTTATTAGATTCTGGCTGTTAACGCCAGTGTGGACAGTGCAGAGAGAATATTCGGCATCCGGCCAGGTGTGGAGAGACGTCTCACCCTTGTTGCTGTTTGTGACCCAGTGACTTTTGTTTCTTCTGACCAGCTGTGTTCTGATCAAAGCCCAAAGCAGTTAGCGCAGAGACTGTTGACAGCTCTGTGTATTCTCTGAGCTCTGATCTGATCAACCGGCACACTGTGCAGAGGTGTGTGTGTGTGAGGTAATACATTTGCGGTGGATTAATTGACACACCTGTGTTTGGTTCCCCAACAAGCAATCACAGTGCACTCATCGCCTGTCCATCAGCACCTGCCATGCAGCTGTGGCCAATGGATTGCAATTCCTTTTTGAATAACAGCTAGATGTTCACTTGGTTATCTGCTTCCTGTTTTTAGCATGATTTTGACTGCTTTTGGATGGACCTAAGTTGGACCAAAAAAAATGCTAATTTAAAATTTTAGCTCTGGTAGTGTTAAGCTTAACTTGGTATTAGCTGGAAATTGAGTTGAGAGCATATTAAAAAATTCCTTATTTTTAAGAGCATTTGATGTGTCTATACTGTAAAACAATAACAATAGCTAACTGACATATTGACTAGATCCAAATACACAGTTATACACCCCTCTTTGCAAGCATTTTTCAAAGTTGAATTTGAGTATTTTCTGTTCATGGGGGAAAAAAATAAATATATAATTCATTAGCATAACAGTTGACTTGTAGAGATTTTAGCTTCTTTCTAAAAGAAAAAACAGTAAATGCTTTAAATTAGCAAAACAAAAACTAGCAAAAAGAGTTTCAAGCACAAAATACATTGTCATGTAATACATTTAGTCATATATTTGATTTATTGTAATCTTATCATTTATCATATTTCATAATGTAATGTTCATTTAAGAAATTTAAATACATTTATACATTAAATAAAGTACATTTTTGTAAAAAAAAAACTGATAATAAATTCATGGTTAATCTTGCATTTAATATAATAATCCTAATTTTTGCATTTGAGAAAAGCATGTGATTTCTAACAGACTTTTGCACCGTTTTCAATCATTCACATCGTTCTTATTGAAATACTATAATGTAAAGAAGAATTGGAATTTTGTCAGGTAAATGACACATGTACAGCTTTTGTATCAAATAAATCAGCTGTTTAATAGTGAATAACACGGTTGAAATCCCTTTTGTGAAAAGAATTGTTTTCTATTGTTTGTCTTATGTGTTTTCAGCCCAGCCTTGATTCCTTCTCATTTGGACAGGTGATCTTTCTTTCAGTAAAGACTCTGCTTTGATTAAGATCGCCCACTCAGACAGTTCCTGAATCAAAACAGGCGGTGTAAATCACTTCCATTTAGTGACAGAATTCCCAGCCACTCCAACAAATCTTGCATTTCAGACCGAGTCTCTTTGTAAATTTCATTTTTGAGTCACATTCGATTACAGAAGCTCATCAGCACCTTCCCCGAGGGTCGTCTCCCTTATTTTCCAGTTGTGTAGAGGAGCAAATGAGAGCGATGCAAACAGCCATATGCCGTAAATGGGCTAGTAAATGAATGTCAATTATGTGGGCCAATTAGGATGATGTGTTTACTGTGTAAACAGAAGCTGTTTGTGCTTCTGCTGGAGATTTTATCTAAAGCTCTGGGATCTTACTGAAAGCTGCTCAGCTGCCAACCCCCTGATCTTTCATTTCTTTTCTTTTTCAAATTATGTGCATTGTAAGACACAGGAAGTGCAATGTGCCAGATATGCACAATGTGCAAAAATCCTACTGAACGGCTACATAAGGGGGAGTAAAATGAAAGTGTTTTTATTTTTTTTTATTTGTGTTGTTTTTTTTTTTTTTTTTCTATTTTTAATAGAATTTTCTTCATTGCCCTATTTCTAAGAAATACTCATATTGTTCAGAATGTCTGGATACTTAAATAAATAAATAAATTATAATTTCCAATTTATTTTATGTTGCTTTAAAAAAAATAATAAATCAATAAAAAAAAAAGATTTGTTCATTTGACTCAACATGTCTGTCTAAGAGTTCACATTGCAGGAACAGTGCGTTTTTTTTTTTTTTTTTGTTTGTTTTTTTTAACCTTTTTTTTTTACCTTATTTTTTACCTTTTTTTTTTTTCCTCGTTACACTCCAGTCCCTTCTGTCTGATTTGTCACATTAATAGACAACACAGAAGCTGACTAGTGCCTGAACTTGCCTGTAAAAGACCAGATACTAAAAACAAGAACTCTGCAAATGGAGTATTGCTGGGCCTCTCTATTACACATGAAGGAATTAGGTGTCATGATGAACCACTGATGAAGAGTGATGTTCTCATTTTCTGCTCTTAAATGAAGCATAGGGTGAAATCCTGTCTCCTTCAAATGTTTTCCTTCAAAAACTGTTCAAGATGCATTAGTGGTCACAGGTGAGTCATGTGACAAGGCGAGAAGGTGGGGCACCTGGGAAAGTAGGTCTAACATCTGACATCTGACTTGAGTGACTTTTCTCCTTCCTGGAGAAGAACACGGATCATCTCTTCATCCATGATCTGGAAGCCTTCTTAGATCGCATGATGTTTTAACTTTTTTTTCCTGAGAATTAATTGATTGTTTGAAACATATAAGAGCTTCATTTGTATTTCACATGAAGACCTGCATTCCAGAAACTCGTCACATCAAGAAAGGAACATCCTACAGCCTGACCTTCAGACATCTACAGCTCTGGCTTTTCTGCCTGTTCTTGAAAGGTCACTCAAAGACTGAATTTTCCCTTGTGGGTCATGATGTTCAGCTCTGGACAGATCCTCTCGTCTCTGAACCCTGGAGTTCTACACTCCCCAGTGACTCAGTTCTTTCCTGCTTTCCCCAGCAGGCTGGGCCATCCTCAGCTTCTGATCCCTGCTCCACTGCTTAGCTATGAGTTCCTGCGTGCCTACCTACAACCTGAGCCGTGTAAACAAGCTCTGCTGCTGGCCTCACAGGCATCTTCTATGGTTCGCCTTTCCAGTGACACCGGTAAGAGTCATCAAAATGCCTGCGTCTCATTCATAGTTTTGTTGATGGTTGTATTAATGTTCCACATTCCTGCATATTATCTGTCACAACAAAACAAATCCACCCTTCTGTTAGAAAAGACACTATGTTTGCTTTTGCCCAGTAAAGCAGATTGTGTTATGGTGTTATTTAGGCATTATCTTTTTTTATAATATACGTGTAATTCACAGTATGAGAGGTAATTTGAGGATGATGGCCTATTCTCTGATAATAGCCATCCTTGGCATTTAATGGGACTTGAATGTTTACAAAGGATCAGCTAACAGCTTGTAACTAACAATCAATTACGCGGGTCCGCCAGAGAGAGCTTAATGAATGCAGCGCTAATTAGCCAATCCAGAGCTGTTAGTTCCCCCCGTCAGCCACTGGCATCCACCTAATTGGCCACATGCTTCCAGATGAGCCACGGCCCGCCAAGCAGCGGCGCGCCCGTGCCAACTACAGCAGCTGGCAGCTGGAAGAGCTGGAGAAGGCCTTCAAGAGCACGCACTACCCCGATGTGTTCATGCGCGAGGCCCTGGCACTCCGGCTGGACTTAATCGAGGCTAGAGTTCAGGTATGACCTTTTTTCTTTGTTATCGATTATTAAGGAATCTACTTTGTGACTGATATAAAAACACTGTTTCTTTCGTCTGTTCTTGGAATGTCAAGTCCAGCAAATCGATAGTTTGGTAATTAGCTCATCAGTTTAATAGCATTTCTTTTTTGGAAAAATGTGAAACTGATTACCTCAGTTTCTGCTAGTGATGGCACTATGCATTAAATTTTTCCCGCCAGATATCAGACAAAACATCAGATATTAGATATTAGATCCTGCAAAAAAATGTCAAAGGAAAAAAAAAAAGTATAACATATGTATCCTGAATACTTTGTATTGTAGAGAGTTCACTGTGAAGTGCTTCAGTAGCAAAGCAAAAAAAAAAAAAAAGCTTATTATTATTTTAATGAAGACAATATAGGATATGTATTTGGGATATTGGGATTGAGAATCAAAATTTCAGTATCGGGATCAAAAAAGGAAAAGTGGTATTGTGTAATTTCAATTCAGATCAATCGCTGATATTCTAAGTTGCCCCTCACATTTACTTATGTGTCTGAATGATACAGGTGTGGTTCCAGAACCGCAGGGCGAAGATGCGCAGACAGATGAAACTTCAAGGCCAGACTGTAGACATGTGTGCGGGGGATAATGACAGTGAGGCGAGACAACCAGCACCATCTAGCAGGAGCACGGAGTCAGACAGCGACCAAGTCCCATGCTGGGACAGCAAACAGGAGAAGAACGCTGGACACAGACTGCACCAGGGGACCAGACAGCAGGCGGGAGAGACAAGTCCAGAGCAGTTCCGCTATTGCAGCATTGCCAAACTTAGGGCCAAGGCCAGGGATTACGAAGCCGAGATCCACAGTACGGCAGCCAAGGGCGATAGGAAGTGGTGCTTGAAAGCTCACGTGTCCGAAAGTGACTGATGAATGTATCTGTGAAAATATCCGAATTCCTTTTCTGCTGGTTTATTTATTGTCACCCCATTATTTCACAGGTTGGGGAATGATACTTCACTTTTTTTCCCCTTTATTTTAGACAAATTTTTGAGTTTTTTTGTATGAATTAAACTGGTAAAATCTCTGATTGCTAAGGTATCAACACTAAACTGTTTCTGTTGTTTATTCACTTTAAATCACTTTTTCCCCAAGATGTGATCGCCGAAACGGCAATTCGAAATCAGAGCAAGACATACTAATCATGTGTTTTTACACTATAAAAGAAATCTATTATAAACATGTATATTTATCATGATCAAGATCAGTCTTGATCCTGTCTGTCCTGGCTGGATGGGTGGAAAGAAAAATACGGTTTGTTTTGGGCTAAACATTTAGAGCTAATAAAAGACAAATGTTAAGTGTCTTATCTGATGAAGAAATGAATGATGAACTCATCAATGGCTTCAGCTTCAGTCAGCTATCTTGTTTCACTGACTGAAGAGAGACACAGGATGTCTGCAAGCTGCTACAAGCTCGTTGGGAACACAATGGGGATGGGTGAAAAAAACTGCCCTCACTGACAGAGGTTCACTGTTAAGATTACATTTGTTAACGTGCTTGTAATGCTTTCTTTCCCCTTTCATTGTGTGCCTAGGTGTTGCCTGGAAAGCAATTTTATCCTCTTCCGAAAATAATTACAGACACTTATTTAGTTTAAGTGACCATAACGTGTACTCAGATGTGTTCACTTCTCGATAAATATATTTTTCAAGCAGCCTAGTTTTTATTTGCATTCTTATGTATTTGGCTACTATAGTAATTCATGCTTTATATGTAGGTCATACAGCTCCAGATCAAGATCAAGAGGATTATTTAATCCTTCTTAGTGTATCAGAAGTTTCGACATACCTTTTATTATTATTATTTTTTTTTAAATGTGCAACTTGAGCTACTGTCAGGAATTGCACTAGTGAGAGATCATAGTTTTGTTCTGTACGACTCTGTAATATGAGAACACCCTCTTCTGGTCTTAGATGCATCTGCAGAGACTTTTTATTTTTATTTTTTATTGTGAATCATATTTGCTGAAAAATAATACAATGTACTGTAAATTTATCATTGCAAATCAACATTTGAATGCAAATAAGCTTTAATATCTGCTTTTACTGGCTTTGATGTTAAATATTATTACTGAAATATTTTCAAGAAGGATATTTAAAGCTGTTATTTTGAATTCGAGACACGATTATATATCAGATTTTATAGGAATATGTAACTGCAGATTAATTGAATGCAGTATGAGCTTTGATTATAAACAGCAATAATATATTTTGCTATGCATTCATATTTGCTAGAAGATAGATATTTTAATTTTAATTATAAATTTTTTATGATCATACTGCTCACTCGCAAGGTTTCATATAAAACATCTGATAAGACCTCACATTGAAATTTGAAAACAGATTTTTTCATTTCTTTTATTTGTATATAAAAAAAACAATAACAGCAAACAAAAGGCACACAAAATCCTATCACTACCAACATTAAAAAAAAAAAAAAATCATAATATAAAACAAAGATTTACAAAACATAAGATAAAAATTTCTGATAATTATAAATGGATTTTTATATTTGATAATGTGCAATCTATATTTTTTTCTTCTTTTAAAAGAATACCATGACCATTTCAAAAATTAAATAATGAAATAACAAAAAAAAGAATAAAACAAAACAGAGCATGTTGTTGAGGCAATGGTGGGATGACATCATGTCTTACTTCTTAGTAAGAATATGCCAAGGACTGCACATTTATATATATATATAAAAAAAAAAAAAAAAAAAAAAAAATATATATATATATATATATATATATATATATATATATATATATATATTATATATATATTATATGTATTGGTTTATATAGTAAAACATCAGTGCAAAAAGAAAAGTAATGTTCTCACTCTTTTTCCCTTCGTTTTTCCATTGTGTTGAAGTCAAATTTCCTTATATATTGAGATAAACTACCAAGTGTTACTTTGATACATGATCTGTATAGTTCTCTCTATGTAATAAAGGCCCTGTCTAAATCTATATATCTGTATCTATATCTTAATCTATCCATATATCTATATCTACACACACACACACACACACACACACACACACACACACACACACACACACACACACACACACACAAATAATCTTATATATACATAATATCTTGTTCACAACTTTTTCATTCTTCCTCCCAACTTTTCACTTCAGAGTCTGTACTTTTTGGTGTAACAGTGACCTCTACAGGTACCAGGTGTCAGTGTGAACAGATTTCAGTTGAACCTGGTGTTCCTGGGGGGGTTTCTGCTTTAGAGCCGAGAGGCAGAAGAGGTAGAGTAGTTTGGAGAGGAGGATGGCGGCCATTAAGGCTCTGCAGCAGTGGTGTAAAGTGCAATGCGATGGCTACAGAGATGTGGAGATAATCAACATGACCACCTCATTCAGAGACGGACTGGCTTTCTGCGCCCTTATTCACAAATTCAGACCGGACCTCATGTAAGAATAACTAATACATTCACTTTTTCATTCAAAACTTGTTTCTCAAATAAACCAGATATGAAAACATTACACATATAAATATAGTATAAACAACTAAAACATGTTAGATCTATCAAACTGCAACTCAAATGTAAAATTGACAAACTGTAATTTAAATTGTTATTTACAGCCTATCATAATACAGTATTATGTATTTACATGTTAGACTTTTTATTTACATTTTTTTTGCAAAGTGATAATTATCTATCTATCTATCTATCTATCTATCTATCTATCTATCTATCTATCTATCTATCTATCTATCTATCTATCTATCTAACTGTAACTCAAATGTAAAATTGACAAACTGTAACTCAAATTGTTATTTACAGCCTATCATAATACAGTATTATGTATTTAATTATAATGTAAACAATATAGTTTATTAAGCTGTAGATTAGTTTTGTATGCAGCAACTCCAATAGCAAGGTTTCAATGTTAACAATGACTTTTTAATAATAATAAAGGTTGTTTGTAATGGCTGACAAATGTGGAATCTGATTTTTGTAAGGAATTTTATTGCATATCTATTTAAATTAATTTGAGGCTTTTGAACTTGACTGATTATATGTAAGGATAAAGTGTATATAGTATTGTAATAAAGGCAATGGAATAACAGCATTGATCAAGTGTTTCATTTTGAAAACAGTGTTCAAACTCAAATATTAGAGAAAAACAGCCAAGTAGCTTGTATACAGTTAGTATTTTGTCTCACTAATGGCTTATTGTTATTATTAATGGCTGATGATTCCAGAATGGGTTCCTGTTGATTAGAGAAGCAATCCTATTTACCCAATGTGACTCAAATCTGTTTATTTCCTTTCAGAAACTTTGAGTCCCTGAATAAGGACAATGTGTATGACAACAACTGCTTGGTAAGATTTCCTGTTTCCTGACTAAAGGAAATGACTCTTTTTTTTTTTCATGTAATTGTGTGGGACAGCATGGAGGTGCATCATGAAGCATTGTTGTCTCACAGCTCCAAGGTCCCTTGTTTAATCCCGTGCTCAGGTTACTACCCGTCACATGTTCTCCCCACGTCCGTGTTTATTTCCTCTAGGTTCTCCTGTTTCCTCCCACCACCTCTATGCCAGAAGGTGGACTGGTTAGCCTACACTGTTCCCATGTGGGAGTGTGCACATGAGCCGTATCACACCACATCTGAAGTTCCTCTGGATATCCTGTGGATGATCCTAACCAGGATAAAGTGGTTACTGAAAATGAATGTCTCAGACTTGGTGTACTGCTATTTTCTTTCTCACAGTTAAATATATAGAAGTTTAGTATGGCAGACCCTTTTAAGCAAAATTCTCACTTTTTTTAAACTGTTGCAGTTTTATAATGTCTGTGTGCATGAGTCATTCTTAGTTTTACTACACATGAGGTTTAAACCAAATAATGTTCATGTTCATAATGTTAATTTACTTTATAGGGTAATCCATTTGAAGGTTGCAATCTCCAGGTAGAGCTGGTGCTGATCTTGGACTTGTATAATGGGTTTAAAGTGAAACATTATAGTCCTTAAAATGAGAGGTTGTGACTGTAATACTAATCTAAAAATATGATAGCAAAATAGTGTTTATATGGCAGTGAGCGGCTGCTTTGGCTCAGCGATCTAATTGTTGTTTTTTTTTTATCCTTCCTTCTTATGAGCCAGCGTGTATTGAGCTTTTGAGACTGAGTGAACACATTCACCACAGCTGGGGCATTTCCATTATGAAAAGCTTTATTTCCTTCCTGCTTTCTCAGAGGGCCCAGATTACAGTCCCCTGCAGTGAGACACATGCAATGATCTGTTCCGAAACACTAGTTGCTGCAGGAGGAACCTGAGCTGTGAGGAATTACTCTAGCTCATTCATTATGAAGCAGTGTAGCTATCGAACATCTGATCCTTTCCGTCAGGATAAGTTTACTTCTGTTCTACGACTGTCATGACAAATGTTAGGTCCTTTGTACATTTTAAATGCTAAACCTTGCCCGGATAAGTATTTTTCTGTAGCTCTGTTTTGCTTCTAACATATGGCTTCAGTTGTAAAACAGAGTATCTCAGTGTTTTCTCGAGGCACTGAAAAAAATTACTTTGATGTATTAACTATTGTTATTGTCCATGTAAGCTGTGTTAAACATTACAGTGTATGTGTGTGTGTGTGTGTGTGTGTGTGTGTGTGTGTGTGTGTGTGTGTATGATGAAAATAGGAAAACTGCTTTGAAATAGCCTCCGTGTTGTGTCCTGCACACATTTACAGGAGCAGCTGCCATGCGGGAGGATGTGGAGCCCTGTTTAATTTAATGAGCCTTGTCCTGGTCAATCCTAAACAATACACCTCCCCGGTCCACTTTTCCATGTCCTGGAGTGTGCACAGGAAATATGTTATTCAGTACGCACTGAACAAAACCTGAAGATTTTATTTGACTAAATTTTTTACTTTTGGGACGTTACTCTTCCTCATTTAGAGTGTGTGTACGTAACAGGGTTTTTTTTTGGGGGGAAGAGCAGTAATTTAATATGAAATGTTTATATTATATAAGGTGCTCTATTAAAAAAAAAAAAAGTGTAATCTTTCATTCAGGTTAATGTTTTCTTTTTCTTTTTTTGCTTCAAATTAATAGAAACAAGTATTAGATTTTTTTTATCTATATCAAAAATTCTATATAATGTTTTAAATATATAAATAAAATATAATCAATTATTCTGATAAAAAAATAGGCAAACTGGTGTAATATACAAGAAATAATACACTTTGTGTCAATATAAATTTTCTTATAAAAGACACCACACATATTCAATATATAGTAGATTTTAAAAGACATCTAATGTATGCACTTCTAAAAAAAAACTATAATAATTGTACACTATAATGTGGACATAAACGCAACAAAATCTCTTATTTCAGGATTCTGTTTAAAAATGTTATGACCCAGAAATAGTTCATGCCTATTTGCCAGAACAGAGCAGCTCAGCATTGCCTATTTTCTGTAAAAAGTAGCTCACAGCCTATATGAGGTTTAGGTTGCAGTTTCTGCAAATAAGGTAATAATAAAAGTAAAAATAAAAAAAACAAAAACGTCATTTGTTTGTGTGTGTTTCAGGCTTTTCGTGTGGCTGAGGATCATCTGGGGATTCCAGCACTCCTGGATGCAGAAGACATGGTGGCTCTTCTCGTCCCGGACCGACTCAGCGTTCTCACTTACGTCTCGCAGTACTACAACTACTTCAACGGTCGCACGCCCAGTAAGACTCTTACTAATATTTAGAATGATAATGATTACAGGGCTAAACACTGAAGGTAGCCTTTAGAACACCAAAGTTGTGAAATTTGGCACACAGATTTGGAAGGGTTTAAGGAAAAAAATGACCAAATTTGGGCCAAGTGCTGCTAATGGTCTAATGCCACCATTAGGTCAAATTTGTTCCTAAATATAAAGTATGTTCATTCGATAACATTTGAACCATGTGTCCAAATCTTAAAGCTGAGATAGCGCATCCTCTGATGTCCATTTACGCCAATTAGATTTTCTGCCATCTTGGATTTTGCATTCATCACCCTCATAGTAAATAAAGTAAATCATTAAATTGAAAGAATCATGAAAACTCCAAACTCTTTGCTGTTAAACACTGGGGCTGGATCTCAGTGATGATTTTTTCACTGACACAAAATTTGGCAGTCATTTTTAGTACCTTATCCTCAGGGTATGCAAGAGACCTTATGACAGAACCACCTACTCGTCAAAAGTTACAATAACATGCTAAAATTACTTACATTTAATTGCTATTATTGCCACCTATTATTATTTTCTCCTACAGTCAGAAATTATATTAGGGTCCATATTAAAAATATTTCATGAGTGAAACTACAAATAACACTTGAATCTATTTGCTTTTGCTAGTGGCTTATGCAGCAATTGTTGCACATTTCACTTGTTTTGGGTTCTTGACCCCATAGAATTCAGCTTGCATCTCTTTTTCTTCTTCTTCTTCTTCTTCTTCTTCTTCTTCTTCTTCTTTTTGTAATATTTGTACTTGATATGATATGTACAACCACTGAATATTAACTTTTTATTCTTCATAGTGGGAGGAGTCGGAGGTGTCAAGCGGCCGGCAGAGGACTCAAAAGAGGAGCCATCAGAAAAGAAGAATCTCCCTGTCACTGCCAAAACCTACAGCCCCAAACCTCATCCAGTGTCTTCTTTTGTCAACTTTAAAGCTGCCCAAAACCGTCCAGCATCACATATCTTACAGAACAGCAGCTCAAACAAACATGTCTCTACCACTCCGACAGAGTCCATCTCCAAAAACCTCAAAAAGGCCTCTCCAATTACTGATTCTTCATCCAAAGACAGGAATACTGAGAAGGTACAAGTGTCTCTTCTAGTTCCTTTTGTCTTTGTATTCACAATGAAACTATAAGAATAAGCCAAGCCAGTAAGCCATGCAGGGCAAAGTCACCCTTTTGCGCTGTGACTAATTGGTGTTTGGCAGCGATAAGCAGTTCTGAAGCTGCTGTATGTGTGTGTTAGTGAGTGTGTGAAATGCATTTCAGGCTCTTAACATAATGCATGTGATGTTAGCCCAATTAAAAAAAACAACAACAAAAAGTCATATATCTGAATACAAATACAAGATGTTTACATGCTCAATACTAAGCCTTGTAATAAAGCCCACTGCTAAACACACAATGGGTTATGAACATATTGCTGACAACTTAACATCTGGTTTAATGAGTCACTTGTTTACTTTGGATGTTCACGGTTATTGAAATAACCAAGATCCAGTCTGATCTTAGCATCCTGCTATTTAAACTGATTTTAAAAGATTTGGAAATGTCATTTTAAAATATATTATTGTGTATCAATAATATCATACACAGACCATTTTTAACTAAGTATGTGAAGCCACACAGTTGAGACTGTTTAGAGACAAGCGCTTCATGCCAAGCGAAATAACAACTTCTACACGGAGCTATATGTGGAAATACCAACTATACTGTCCCAGTGGAGAGAGTTTTCTTCTGCCTCTTGACTAGTTCATGTTTATAGTCTCCAAATGCACTTCATGCCATGTGTACAGGATTACTGTACATTTTTATATAATGTAGCATGAGTTTTACTGGAATGTACATTATACTGCTTACAAACATGTGTGTGTGTGTTGCTTTTTAAACATCTAATTTCTAATTTTGTCATCATTTCCTGGTACAATAACCTCCACTCTTTTGGGAAGATGTCCCACTAGATTTTGGAGTTTGGTTGTGGAGATTTGTTCTCATTTAGCCACAAGGGTGTGGGTGAGGAAGGGTGCAGTCAGCGTTCCCATTCATCCTCAAGGTGCTCTAAGGTTGAACTGAGAGTTCTACCACTCAAGATCGTCCACTCCAACCCATGTAAACCATATCTTCACTGCATTTCATTGCCTTGTACCATACCTTCTGCAATGACAATAAAGTTTATTCTAATCTAATCTAATATAAAATTCATGGAGCTCGGATTGTGCAGGTTTAGGGTCTCCTAGGGGGAGAACCCACATATGGCTGCAATTAGTGTTCCAAAACATTTGTCCATTTAGTGTGGTTATAAAGTGACACTAGCTGCTTGAAATACTAAGCACACTGCAGTGCTGTGTGTGTTTGGTTGTTATGTGCTTTTGTTTGTGTTGGCTATAAGCAGTCATAGTTAGCACTCAATGAATGGACAAAGGTTAACAATAAAAAAAAATTTATTTGATGTTTTCTTGTTTAGCTATTTGTTTGATTTAAACACAAATAAGCTTAATTCTAGGACCAAAATGGGACAAAAAAAATCTCTAATAAAAATAAAGATTTTGTGCTCTGTTTTTGCTAAATCATGCATTTTAATCTAGCTTTTATTTTCTCCCCAAAGACTGTTTTAGACGAGAACTCCAATAAAACTGGCACCCTGAACAGTAAGTGTGCGGTGTGCAGGAGTCACGTTCACTTGGTTCAGAGACACCTAGTGGATGGAAAACTGTACCACAGGAGCTGCTTCAAGTAAGCTTTTTTTTAAGTATATAATACGATGTTTTTTTTTATAAATAAACTGTTTACTTGATCTAGTTTGAATCCTGTTCGATAGGTGCTGTAAATGTTCAGTTGCTTTACAGTCGGGGGCGTATACATCAGGCCAACAGCCTGGCACACTGCGCTGTTCTTCATCCCGCTGCACTCAGAATGACCTCAAGTCTTCAGCTAAGAGTAGTGGATCGATTGCGATTGGACCAGAACCTGAGAGCAGAAGTGGGCCGTCACCACGGCAGCATTCGTCAGTTCTGACCAGCCCTGTTAAACCTCTTCCTAGATCAGTTCAGCCAACTCCAGCACCAGAACCATGGACTGCTTCAGCTCTAAGGACTCAAGCTGCCAGGCAGAGGTTTTTCCTTTCAGCCTCGGAGGCCTCTACGACCCAGAACATCATTGAACCAAAGTGTAAAGAAGGAAATGAGACATCGATCTCTCCAAAATTGGCCAAAGGAAACTGCAACAATAATAACAAAGCTTATAGCTGTGGACTCAGCCCAGACAACGAGTAAGGAAAAGTGGAGGCTAAGGCATTCTATTTCATCACATTTCATATAACTCATGCTTTGTTGCAGTACCACTGCAGTATATATATATATATATATATATATATATATATATATATATATATATATATATATATATATATATATATATATATATCTCAGTAGCTAAATGCATTCTAACAGGTAATGCAGCGAATTGATTTTTAGTCTGTGTATAATGTTAATGTATATGATTTTAGGTTCCAATTCTCTATCAGATTATGCCAAGTAGATTTTGTGACTAATTCAATTATCAAGCAGTGTGATGCAAGTTTAAATAGTAAATAATTCAAGAGACTTTTTTTTCTCTCCAGATCTGTTCAAGTCTTCAGCTCAAAGCAGGAAAGATGTGGCTCAGGCACAGAAATCAAAGCCGGACATTTCTGCATTTCTCTCACTAACACCTGCAGCATGGAGTCCTCATGGCTGAGTGGCATAAACAAAGAGCACACTAGACCTCCTTCTTCCCTCTTCATCGCCAGAGGTGCTGTTTGCGTGCCCATGACCTTTGCTTATATAGACTATGGTCTGTGTTAAAATGCTTTTTAAAGGTTGCAGAGGAAATATTATTATAAACATCGAATATAAGCAGAGAGGACGAGTGCAGACGCATGGAACGAGCAATATAAAAAGCGTGTTTTTCATTTAGTCCACCACAATGAGTCCGAATAACTTGTGATGTTTTTTCTTTTCAACATGACCTGTAGCGTTTTTGCATTTTACATTTTTTTATACATCTCAAAACTTCTTTAAATAATATAATTTGATTATGGATGACTCATGCTTGTTTGTTGGGTATATTTTTTTCTCTTATGGTTATATCCAAAGATGTAGGGTGCTGTGAAGGCCAAAAGTTGAAGATGGCTTCAAATGAACCAGGATTAAAGTAAGTTCATACCTTGGTTATTTCTTTTATCTATTAAGTTTGGAATAGAAGAATAGTCAATTTACTGTGTAAACAGGGACAGAACTAGTGCCGCTGTGCTTATCGTGTCGACAGTCACCGTGTTTACCTTCGTTTTGTTTTATGCTGTCCTTTTAATTTTGCACTAAATGTTTCACATGTGCAATTTTTGTAGTTAGTTTTGAGTACTGTTACAATAAAATTGTATTTAAGTGCAAGTGAAGTTATCAGTCTAAAAATCTACTCAAGTAAGAAGTAGCTCTGCTCACAGTAAATGTGGGGTGGTAGCGTAGTTCAAAAAGGATAAGGGGATATCAATCTTATTTTTAATTAAAAAAAACACCTTTACAAATTAAAGTGCAATTATAAAAACAAATACAAGTTTATTTGTATAGCGCTTTTCACAACAGACATTGTCTCAAAGCAGCTTTACACAAATCAACAGTTAAGGTGAATGGTGTGAATTTGTCCCTGATGAGCAGCTGTGGCAACTGTGGCGAGGAAAAACTCCCTTAGATGTTATGAGGAAGAAACCTTGAGAGGAACCAGACTCAAAAGGGGAACCCATCCTCATTTGGGTGACATCAAGAGTTTGATCATAAATCTAAGTTGTGAGTGAGACTGGTTGCTAAGATGACAGAATCTGACCACAGAGGCTTTCTTTTGTTCCTATTCTTCTGTTAACTTCTCAGGGTGTGCTAAACCTGAATTTGTTTCTAGTTCAACCTTGCTTTTACTTTTCATTTTGTCTTCATGTGTGTATCCATGTACGCTATTATTTTGAAAAGAAAGGTAATAAATCATATCTTTGCATACTGAAATGCTGTTCTTTCTCTAGAACGTTTTCTGAGGATAATGCTGTGACTCCTGAAGAAAACAAACTGGTCTGCCATGATAACCAGCTGAGTCACCAGTGCACTGATTCAGTGCAAGGATTCCAGACTACAAACACTGCACATTTTGCTAATTTCTATACTCATAAATCTCCCATCACAGACTCTGCTGTTTCAGGTATGCCCCCCACTTCACAGCCATCTGACTTCATGTTCTGTATTTTTCCACACAGTTTTTAATCACATCAGTATACAGTATCATTACTGAATATTGTAAAAACTTCTCTTAGATGCTTTAGTATGAGATTAACAAAAAAAGACAAGTATTTTTAATAGACTGTCTGAAGCTGATGTTTGACATGTAACCTGATAGTGGCAACTGACAGGTGATATCACAGTCGCTCACGCTACAGCACAGCTGCTGAATTCTTACCACCTAATGATCATTTCATATTGAATAAGTTGTACCAGGTGATTTGTGCAGTATGTGTTCTAACAAGCCATGTGGCAGCAGCACAATACATAAAATCCTACAGATACAGGTTTAGAGCTCAGGTTAATGTTTTTACCAAACATTTAAACGGGAAACTCCACTAAAGGCTCTAGTCAAATTTTATTTTTATTTGTTATTTACACCCATCAGTTATAACATTATGAGTGGTGAAGTGAACAACACTGATTATCTCTTCATCATGGCACATGTTAATGGGTGGTATTTATTAGGCTGCAGGGGTACATTTTGTCCTCAAAGTTGATGTGTTAGGAGCAGGAAAAATGGGCAAGGGTAAGGATTTGAGCGAGTTTTACAAGGGCTTTATTGTGATTGCTAGATGACTGGGTCAGAGCATCTCCAAATCTACAGCTCTTGTGGACTGTTCCTGTGGTGGCCAGTATCTATCAAAAGTAGTCCAAGAAAGGAACAGTGGTGAACCGGGGACAGGGTCTTGGATGGCCAATTCTCATTGATGCACCTGACCAAAAGACGAGAACCAAAAAGAGGAGCTTCTGTAGCTCAAATTGCTGAAGAATTTATTGCTGTTAATGATCGATGTGTCAGAACTGTTTTGGCAGCAAAAGGGGGGCCAACACAATATTAGGCAGGTGGTCATAATGTTATGCCTGATTGATGGTCATAAAGATATCCCTTATACGATAAATTATATAAAATATCAGTAAAAAAGACTTAAACGAGAAAACAACATTAGCTTGCTCTGCCGGAATGATGCATAACTCATATAATCAGTCTTTACAATTGTGGTGAGCAGAAAAGCATCTCAGCATGCCATGGCTTGCTCATCATTGATAAATGCACATCATTCACCTTAACTTTTAAAATTCTGTAAAGCTGCTTTGAGACAATGTCTGTTGTGAAAAGCGCTACAGAAATAAACTTGACTTGACTTGACTTGCATAAAACATTGAATATTAAGGTGGATGGTCAGTTTAGGAAATGGAAGATTAGAAAAAGGACTCTAAGTCATGTCAAGTCAAGTCAAGTCAAGTCAAGTTGGTGTCTAAAATAACTCCCAGGTCTTTTGCTGTTGAACTAGTAGTTAAAGAACATCCGTCTAAATGCAGGTTAAAATGCTGGAGCTTCTGTGTACTGGTTTTTGGGCCGATGAGCAAAATCTCCGTCTTATCAGAATTTAATAATAGAAAGTTATGAGTCAACCAAATCCAATCTTTAACACATTCAGTTATCCGAGCAAATTGAGCTGTATCGTTTGGTTCTGATAAGATATATAGCTGGGTATCATCAGTGTAATAGTGGAAGCTAATCCAATGCTTTCTGATAATATTTCCTAAGGGAAGCATGTATATTTATAAAAGCAGGGGTCCTAGAGCTGAAACTTGTGGCATGCCATAATTTACTTGCATTAACCTGGACAGCTCTCCATTTAAGTCTACAAAATGGTAACGATCAGACAGGTAGGATTTAAACCAGCTTAATGCCTGTCCCTGAATTCCGGTGTAATTTTGTAAGCAATCAAGGAGAAGATCATGATCTATAGTGTTGAACTCGAAGACTGGTCTATTTTCAGACTTTAGCTGTCAGTAAGTATAGGATCAGGATTGTCTTTTATTAAATCTTATAGAGTCTTGAGTTGGCGATGTGTTTTGGGGCATTGTCTTGCTGCATGATAAAGTTCTTCCCAATTAGATTAAAGGCATCTCTCTATACATTGGCAAACAGAATGTTTCTGTAGGCTGCTGAATTCATTCTGCAGCTACCATCATGATTTACATTATCTGTAAAGATAAGTGAGCCTTTTCCTAAAACAGCCAGGCTTTGACTCTACCGCCATTGTACTTGAGCTTTGAGCATGTATGATTTAGATCATTAGCAGATCCTTTGTTTGTCCACTCTTTGTTTTCTCGCCAAGTTGTTTAACACACCTAAATGTAAAAATCAGCAAATGTGTATAGCAAAGAAAAGGGAACTGGTTTGACTTTTCTAACACATTCATTCTCTAACCCATAAATCCTCTTTTCTCCATAGTAAACCCCTGGGTTTTGCTATTTTACTATCTGCACACTCAGATTAGGTTATAGTGAATGTGTCATTTTTACTTACAGGCTCTAAATGTGAGCGTTCCTTAGCGAGCTCATCACCCAGATGCACACTGCCATGTACAGATCAACACCATGGAGACCTAGCTGAATCTAGTAAGGCGTCACCTTTTTGCCCTGTGATTAAAATCACACGAAGCCTTCAGGTAACAAAAGTCTGATGTGTGCTCTGGTTTTTAGGTTGTATATCAGGAGAGGACAAATTCTGTCCATCCCTGCCACCTCTAGTGGATGACAGAATCTCCTTCAGACCTTTACAGCATAGAATCGCATACTCTGCAGGACAAGGTAACTTGTGGTTATTATAGAAAATGATGCATTCCAAAATGACAATGGTTCAATCTCATTGGTGTGATGTATATGTGGGCTTAAAATGTGGGCTTTTAAGTCCTCACTTGGTCGTATAAGCTCTGACGACTGGGTAAGCAATGGTTCTACAGGCTGTCATTTTAGTTTCTCTTGTTCCTTAGCTGAAAAGGAAAGTGTGCCATTCGAGAACAGTTCACAGCCCGAAACTGTGTCACTCACAGTAAGTACACTCGTGAGAGTTCACCTTCACCTGTTCAGCTTAACTTTAGGTCACTGTTTTAAAACTATCACCACACACACACACACACACACACAAATTATATTTCTTCTTGTGCAGATCAAGCCTTACCACATCCCAGTCGAGCAGATCACTAAGGAGCTGCAGGAAATTGAGAACAGCCTGAGTGATTTGGAGAAAGCGGGAATTGACCTGGAGAGACGACTCCGTAGCTGTGAGGAAGGTAGGAAACGAGAGAGCAGGTTCCTCCTGCTGTTCATATTATTGCCTTCTTGATTCACTTGCTTTTTCAAAACATTTGACCCAGACTATGAGCTTTTCTTTCTGCGGGCCACTGTGACCCAGCCTCTTTGATTTGCTCAAAGAAAAAGAAAAAAAAATAGCCTTTTAGGGAGCAGGGAATTGGCACTTCATGCTGGTCATTATGATAGCTGTGTGCATTAATTGATTTTATAATGAGAAACGAATCTTGTTTTGAGAACCGTTAGCTCATGCAACTTTCTCGTGGTTGAGCGCCACTATGTATGCTTGTTGACACCAAGTTGACATAAATGAGATCAGTTGCGACTCAGATGTGTTGTAGTTGGGGTGGGTGTGTGTTTGGAGGGTTCCAGCCTCATTCCAAACCTGTTAGTGGAGCCGGTCCACCTGGGAGGTGGAATTCCGTCGCAGCCTTGAGCGGTGGGCGGTGAACAATAAAGAGGCGCACATATCCAGCAGCCAGAGCCAAATGAGGCGAGGCACGGGGGAAGCTCTCTGTCCTCCTGCGGGATTCTGGGAAGGAAATGGAAAGAGACAGCATTTTGTAGTCAGACTGATGGCTAAGAGGGGACAGGGACACCTGATTGGCTCATTTCAAGGTCACCACGGCCTGAGCTCAGTGATATCATCTGCGTGCCGCCGCACTCACCTATTCTGGACCAAATCGAGCCCGGTGCTTGATCGAATTACACAAATGTCTGTGTGTGTGAGCGAGCTGTATCAGACCTCAAGGCAATGTCAGTGGCACAACAGACATTCTGGACTGCATTATGGAGCTATATTACTTGTGGCGTAAAGCCTGACTCGTATTTCCGACAGATACACACCAAGCATTTCGCCGCAAAATGGTTGTTTCCTCCAGAGCATATGTAATCACGATTTCTGCTTGGGGTGGCATGTATGGTCTATCTTCAGCCATAAGAGAATTTCACTGTCTTCCCCCATGTGACCTTGGCTTGTTTTGCAGAGGGCAGCGGGGACATTTTGGTGGATCCGTTAATGGTGGAATGGTTCAACTTGATTCGGAAGAAGCAAAGTTACATACGGAGGGAATCCGAGCTCATGTACATGTAGGTTAATATTTTAAACAAATTTAAATACAGTTTAATCTCTGAATGGTGTTCTGTTTGCAATATAGAGCTGTATAAAGACTACAGATCTTTACATTTCTATTGGAAGAAAATTCAGCTGCACATCCTGTTTATACACGATTTATGATTGATTGTTCAATTTCTTTTTCAACTTTTCTTTTTAACAGAGCAAAAACTCAAGTTTTAGAGGAGCAGCAGCCAGGAGTGGAAGGAGAGCTCAGGAGACTTATTAATAAACCAGGCAAGACTCAAAACACATTTTATTTCCCCAGTAGTATTTCCTTGATCAGTTGATGTCCATGGTGATATTTAGTGTATTGTGCAGTTAAAGGAACAAGCTGCAATAATTTTGACTGAAACCAAACATGTTTATTTATATTTGTTTTTGTATTTTTTTTTGTCTCAGACCATCTAAAAAACCCTTCAGAAAGGAGGAGAGAGTCTGATCTTATGAAGAGGCTGGTGGAGATCGTCAACGACAGGAATGCCATTGTGGACGGCCTGGAGGAAGACAGACGGAGGTCAGCTGTTCTTAACCGCAGTGTGTCAGATTTTGTACAGTTAAGACACTAATATTTAATTATTAGCTGTGCAGTTGACCAAATGCATTATTTACATGCTTTCGGCGTCATTTAGGAGCTGTATTGCTTTCTGTATGAGACATTTTTTAAACTGCTCTTCTGTTCTCAATATAGCAGGCATCTAATTATAACGCCTACTGTACATTTCCATTAAACATTGTTTTGTATATTTGCATTTCAAGAGAAGAGCAAGAAGATCATCAATTGAATGAAATGATGCACAGGCTTGGTAAGGGCCAGCTTATTAAACTAAACATGCAGGAATCGAAAATGTTTTTTTGTTTTTTTTCACTTTCTCTATTTTTCTTGGCCCAGGTCTACGGAAACTTAAAGGCAGAAGAAAATCATCCTTCTCGAAGTTATTCAGGCGCAGAAGTAAATATGAGCGAAGGAACGAAGAATGATCTATGCCCATGTCCGAACTGGTGTTTCAGCCACACACAACCGCTCGAGTGTGGTAGGTCAGATTTTTATGATCTGTGTTTATTGAAATAATAGAACACATTGCCTTTGCACAAGGAATATACATCACATCGCTTACTCACATCTGGAACATTTGTGTTCTTTTATTAATTTTTGAATGATATTGTGTTTAAAAAAAAAAAAAACAGGTTTTATTTATATTTTTTTGTAAACTGACATTTAAACATTAAATTGATATATCGATTACTTTATCTATTACTTTATCAGCTGTACTTATTATTATTATTATTATTATTATTATTATTATTATTATTATTATTATTATTATTAATGTTGTTCTTTGTACATTTTATGTTTTATTTTACAATGATTACTGTCACTTTTAACATTGTGTTCCATTAAAGAAAGCTGGCCAAATGTCGCACAAATTTTATGAATTTTCTTCACTTTCCAGGTTGCCCTAAAGGTGGCACTATAGGCTCATGTGCCCCTCCGAAGAGTGTTTAAAATAAGAAAAAAGTAGAGAGAATGAAAAAAAGCACTCTACACACCAAAATACACTTTCTTCTTTCCCCAAATTCTAAACTAAAATTTTATAAGAAATTCATAAACATATCAAACTGAAGATTTGGCATCACTGAAAATAATTTTATTTTTTTATTATTCTAAAGAGACAAATAATTAGATGTGTTTTTTGCTTTTAAACACATTAAACAAGATTAATTATGTGTGGACTTTGGTAATGTGTTCAAGAGAATTTTCTTTGGTTCCAGAAAGACTTTAAGTTAAAGAAAAAGTCAAGAGAATAAATTATAAAAGAGTATTTTTTTTAGTGATTAAGCGAAGTTTTGAAAATGTTTTAAGCTTTGTGATTTGCTTGCAAACTGTAAATATGTTTTTGTTTTTTTGTCTCTGTTTTTTTTAACTACTTGGTAAAAAAAAAAACTTTCACTTCTAGATTTGTGCTGTGAGATGATGAGGTGCTGGCGGTCCTCAAGGAGGGTCTCTGAACTAATGTAGTAGTCTGTGGAGCTTTGGATATAGACATTGTGTTCTCTGTAGAAGTAAGTGTGTGTGTGTGTGTGTGTGTGTGTGTGTGTGTGTGTGTGTGTGTGTGTGTCTTGTGTGTCTTGTGTGTCTTGTGTGTGTGTATGTGTGTGCATGCACATGGTTCCAGTAGGAAAGTTGCCTGTATTCCCATAGAGTCTTCTTTGGGGGATGTGTGGAACTGGCACTGCTTTATTTTCCAAATGAAATATCTCACAATTTTGGACATCAAAGTATGCGCTTAAAAGTTCCTCCAATCTTATCCAAAAAATGTTTTTCTTCTCTACATGTTTAAAAAATACTTTACATATTCAAAGGCATGTAACTTTTTACTGTATTTTCTTCCATTATCATAACTTATCAATTGTGTTCATTTGTGCTTTATGCAGATTATTTATTATCTTTCTATCATTTTTCATTGGATTTTTTTTTTTTATATATATATATAGATATGGATAGCCATTTCTAATAAATTCCATTTACCTAAAAATTTGTGTGCTGTGAAAGAGTCACATGAATACCACCGACTAAATTAGTGATCAATTCTATACATCCCTGAGGATCATCTCCCTTCCTCCTAATTTAGAATTGAAATTAAGAAGTGTGTTAGGCCATGCTGCTGTACCACTGGTCACATTAACAACAAAAAAAAATAGAAAAAAAAGCAGATTTACATAGCCGTAGTTTATTATGAGTTATGGTGAAATGCATTACGATAATTTACTCGCATTTAATATTGCTCCTGCTACTTATCAGACACCCAGCCCCAATTTTTAAGACGCATGAAATTGTGCTCATGAACTTGGAACATGGTCTTTCTAGTTCAGAGGAGCCGGGATATGATGTTGGGGTGCAGAACACCAGGCGATGATGCAGGTGACAGTCGAGACTGAATACGTGCAATATTAGAGTTAATTAAAGCTTTGCGCCCCATCTCCCCGCAAACGCTCATGCTTCTGCAATTAAGAATCAAAGGCGGGGGCTTAGTGTCACAGGGTGTCTAATACATGGCTTTAACAGGAAGGGGACCTGATTTGCCCGGCTCCTAGCGACAAGCATTAACAACAGGCTCAAATTAGAGGGGCATTAATATTCATAAGTAAAACAATTCAAATGACTGGCGAAATGAAAATCCTCTGAGGTGAGCTCTCGCAACTCGCTCCGCCTGTGCCCATCAAATGATGTCATTAGGGCTCGAGTGCTTAATGTATACAGGGAAGCTGATAACGGGGATGACCACTAATGAAGGAATTAAGCACTATAGAGGGTTTGAGTCACTTGGAGAGCACCCCGTGCCATTTGGAAATTCGTGCGCTCACTTAAAATGTGCTGTCCCGCAGATTTCTGTGTATAAGGTGTAAGTGCAATCGAAAGAAAAGCACTGCTGCTCATCAACAGGGCAAGCGACCACATGTAATTAATTTAGAATCGCGGATTGACCTGCACTTATATTACGGGTACGATTAAGGATTCGACAAAGCTGGTCTTTAATCGTGCCGGTTGTGATTCGGTTTGGATCTTTCCTAGGTGTTACAGTGCTTTTTAATTGCTGTGCTGCTTCGGATTCGTGACATTGTAGTTATTTGAAATGTACTGGGACGGTCTATCCCTGCCCACACAGTTTAAAGCGGGCCCACATGCCATGTGGCGTTCTGTTTGTCTTTGTGTGTGTGTGTGTGTGTGTGTGTGTGTGTGTGTGTGTGTGTGTGTGTGTGTGGTACACGGAGAGTGCCAGTGTCTCTGCCACTAGCCTGTAATTATGATCCTTGAGGTAATTTTATCAGGCTCATTAGCTCTGATGAGTAAACGAGAAGCGTGCCTCTAATTTATCGGCCATCCATACTGGAGACTGGGCCCTCATCAGCTCGATCATAATATTTGTACAGAATGGCTGACATATTTTCTGCATCGTAAGCGTTTCAGAGCCAGCATGGGCAGGAGGGAAAGACTTTGTTGCTTTAATCATTAATTGCATTCCAAATGATAGACTGGCAGAAGGCTGGTTCTGATAATTAGGCATGACTACAGTTACTAGACATGCTGTTTGATCTGTGTCTTAATGCTCGATGGCAGCTGAAAATGCAAATCCACTTTCCCTTGCACTTCAGACGATTACATTTTGGACACCAAGGTTCTTTTGGAGTATGTGTGCGATTCTTATGTTGTAACATCCATTGATTTTTTGTTTCTTTTCCTTCTCATCCTTTCTCACTTTCATAAAGATTCGATTTTGGCTTTGTGTCCATAAGTGTGGTTAAAGAGAGGATAATGTGCTCATTTCACTACAAAAAAATTGCATTGAGGGGGAAAAATATGCACATGGCTAGTGGGGATGTAATGGATAAAGTGGCACGGCTTGGGAGTCTTGACAAGTGCTGCTTTTCATCCATCTCAAATGAATAATTTTCCCTTCCCTTAAACATCCTTAATCCAGCCATGTTATCAGCGCCAGCGCAGGAATCGGCTCTGTTCGGCTCCGGCTCATCCGTGCAGCAACTTTTTTCTCTACTTCACTTTAGCCGTCTGCCAGTGCGGGCAGCTCCCCACACTGCTACGCCAGAGCTCACTATAATTCGGCCCCCTGGTTTTTGTGGATCTGTGTGACGGACCCACAACAGCAGGGATACAGGAAGACGAGCTTCCCGGATGCCAGCGTGTCTTTTTCACCAACCTTCTGGGTTGACTTACTTCACACTGGCACCAACATCACTCTGGAGACAAAATTCTCTCTCCACTGAATAGAAGTGTAATTTTATCTCCCTTGTACTATTAGATGTTTGACAAATGGAGTTCCTGCTGTCCAATTATTTTTTTTCTTTGATAAGTGGGTTTAATTTTTTTTTTCTTTAACAGAAGAACGAATAAAACGATATGAGATAAATATGATGTAGAAATATTTTACATTAAACGACATAAAACAACATTTACAGATACTATGCATAATTGACAATATACAGTTTAAATATTTTCATATATTTGGCATAAATCTGGTGAGTTGACCATAAAGTTATTTTTTTTCAGGATTTAACACAACGTTTAATTTGATGCTTTGCTGATAAACAATCAAAGGAGTAATTGCTACTGGCACTTCATCGTGAGCTGTGATGTATAATTCTGTGTGTGTAATGTCAGGACAATGTGCTCCAGACTGTTCAACACTCGCCCCAACATCCTGCGCTATATATTTGTGATAAGTATATTAACCTCATCGTTTGCAGGTAGCTCTCGGATGCTCGAATGTCCTGTCTTTAAGACCTACAAGGCAGGGTTTTTTTTTTTTTGATTTGGCATTTAGTGACATTCTAAGCCTTTTAGACAGAACCCACACTG
>NC_139594.1:7732630-7740130 GCF_946808225.1 Silurus aristotelis | reverse complement strand
GCAAAAATTAAAAAAAACAATAAACAAAGTTGTCAGAAAAAAAAATCATCTGTACTTCAGTACATTTTTGAATCTTTATCTCCATATGGCAGACATTAAACAGTTAATTAAACCTACTGATAAACAACAACATTCTGGTACAAAATCTAGATTTGATCTCCTTTACAAAAACATAAATTTTGCAGTTTATTTAATAATTTGTTTGCCTTTAATTATCTTACTCAGGATTTAAAATTGTTTAATCAAAAGTATAAATAAGGTTTCTGAGTTCTGGATTCTAGGCTTAGGCTATATAAGGCCTTTTTTACTACATCTGACACTGTAACGCTTCATATTTCCAAGGCATTGCTTCAATTTGCACCTAAGTGATCAAAAGCTTTGGGTCAATCCCAAGCATCCTTAACACATCCCAAAGGTAATAACTGTGTAGAGGCTGGTTATGAAGTTTCTTTTTGTATTAGTAATTCATAAAAAACTAATCAGCATTTTTTACAAATATTTTCAGTACTGTGCAAAAAGTCAGAGCCCACACTTTTGTTTTGAAGCTAAATTGATTATTTATTTGAACTGTAATTATTTAGAGGTAAACACTAATGATGGAAAAGTTTTTCTGGCACTAAAATTTACACAGGTTCATATTAAAATTCAGTTATTCAAATGTAATTCTTTTCAGATTCCACACTACTAAATGGACATGTGTGAAAACAAAAAAGGGGTCTCTAACTTTTTCACACTGTTTAACTGATAGAAGCTAAACAATAAACTGTGTGTACAATGTGAATATATATATATATATATATATATATATATATATATATATATATATATATATATATATATATATATATATATATATATATATATATATATATATTTATTTACATTGTGCTTTTGACAACTAAGTGACTTGCTACACTTCAAGTTACTAGAATGGGCATTATTATTATTATTATTATTGTTATTATTATTATTATTATTATTATTATTATTATTATTATTATTATTATTATTATTGGTATTATTATTATTATTATTATTATTATTATTATTATTATTATTATTATTTTGATCATTATTTCACATTTAACTTAATCGTAATAGTCTATTTTATAGTCTATGTTCAGACACATTGGCAGTTTAATTTACTATTTTACCTCACAATTGTAATTAAACAAATATAATTTTTCCCCTATTGGAAATCTGAGCTATTTGTTACATAGCTGGTGGTAATATGGTAGAAGAAGCTTATCGAATTTGGTTAGCTAATCAAGCAATTAGCTTATTTCGGCTCAGTGCTGCCACTGAACTAATCTGGGGCATTGTGTGTTCACTGATATGCTAAAACAGAGGCGGGGCTCTAATGCCACAGCATGTCTCTCATTGGCCTCTTTAGGGAAAAAAAGACAATATATTTTTTCTCAATTTGGCTATTGTAAGAAAGCGTTGCACAAACCTTTTACTCAGCCGATGCTTGCGCAGTTCATGCAAACTCTACAATTTATAAAATATTAGGACATTTGCTTGGTGTTATTGGGGTGGCTGTATTTTGGCAGTGTTAACGCCCAGGATTGGAACAGAAGGGACGGGACGCCATTTCGAACATCCAGAGAGACAACGCTTGGCTTGCTAAGGTTAAACACAAAAAAAGTACAAACTAATGATAGGCTAATTGCAGTCCGATCCCTCGAAATGTTTCTCAACCTGCTGCAATAACAGCCAAGCAAAATGTTTGATTTCCTTTCAAGTGTCATAGAACCTTTCTCCTTTTGTGCTGTTTCTGTACTTGGAAGTTAAATTTAATTACACAAACTTTAATTGACTAATAAATGTGCTGATTTTAGAACATTTTATGACTAGCATAACACTGATGAGGCGTTGGGGGTTCAAATGAATAAACAAACAGTCTCGATTTAGGATGAAGTTCCTGAATCATGCAGACCGCAATGCAAAGAAATATGCATATTGGTCTGTACAGGTCTTTACTTTTCAGCATGGCAAGTTAGAATGTTCCTGTAGAAGGTGTAATGACTGTCACGGTCTGTCATGTCTGCCAATTACTCCACATCCTGCATCCTGGTCTATCTGAAGATTTTTCTTGCTATAGGCTGCTAGGAGAATTAAGCTGCATTTTCAAAACACATATTTGGAAAATTTTAAGGATTTCTACAGTATTTGTGTGCCAGCTTGTCCCTCCCTCCTCCTCCTCCTCCTCCTCCTCCTCCTCTTAGTGTGGCCTGAGGGAGAAAACTCACTGTTGGTGTAAATTCTCCAATACAATCTCATTCAGCAAAAAAATTAGTTTCTAGAGGCAAATGGCAACATCCCACTTGTGATCCCCAGAGGTTCTGTTTAAAAGTATGCTAACCTGCAAAACCGTTCCATAAACCCACAAAACTGTAGGCTGCTGCAGGAGTTTAAAAGGATGAGTTTTTTTTATGTGAGAATTGATTGCATGATTGTACACCTTTCTTTTTGTGTTGGTGTTTGTGGTCAATAATTTCACAGCACGCATTCACTTTGGCTCATAAATACACACTTAAAAAAATAAAGGTGGGAGAAAAAAGTACTTTATACTGATGTTATTGCTAAACCATTTTTTTGGGTGACAAACCAATAAATGTGGTAACTCTCTGTGAAAGGAGCTTTAGTAAAAATGATTAGTTCCTTGTGGAAAAATGTAGTTAATGGATGAATCATGGACTTAAATCTTTCTGTAGGGCAGGGCTTCGGAAACTTTTTGCTAACACTTTTTATGTAAAGTAAATTCCTTCAACGTAGGGTTTTTTTTTAATGAACATAATCCAACTCTTTGAATATTTATTATATTATTTAGAATAATACATTTGTGTGCAGTAATATTTAGGCTATTAATTAGAGTTGTGTCATACCTGAGCATTACATGGACATCTTTTGAATATTTATGGGCTTGGTTTTGAGTAAATAAGGTTTAGATTAAAGCCATATACATTTCAGAATAACCCGCTGAATTAATAGATAATAATAAATACTCATTAAATACATAAAGACATAGATCAAATGGGAATATATAGAGAGCAAATATGTGGTTTTAAATACAATAAAATAAAATCTGCAGACAAAAGGAAAGAAGAAAGTGCATAATTTTAGACGTTATACGTACGCATATAAAACTAAGCATATGTAGCTTTACTCTCATTGGTCTGTGACTTTTTAGACCCCCTGTTTAATTTAATCATCTCCCTCTCACTGGCTATTCTTAACAGATCTCTCAAGGGTTTCCAAGCCCAACTTTGGGAACCAGTGTTTTAGAAAACCTGCTCTAGAAATATTTTGAGGTGTGTCAGAATTGTGCTTAGATCAGAAAGAAAAGTAGATAATTGTAAAGCCAAGTGTGGCCGTATTCATGTGCACAGGTCATTTATAATCTGCTATACCTTAGCATAGGCGCTAATTGCAAAACACTTTAAACTCATAATTTAGGAGGATTATATTTGTCAGATTAAATTATACAATGTATATCACATGACTTGTCTGTCAGAGGTCCTCTTACTGGTCACATCGTGAACCCTAAACGCTCTTGGCTGTTTTAAGCTTTAGTCCACCCCGACTCACAACATGATGCTTGTCTTCATGAAAAGAACAAACCTAGACATCCAGTTGCTAAAGCAAACACAGCCCTCCTCCTGTATATTACGCCCTCCTCCTCCTTGCTAATCCCCCTACCCCCTTTCAGCGATTTAGATAGAATAATTCTTGCTTTGAGTCTAAGGCATTTTGCTTGAACTGACCACAGCCCCAGAGGTGAAGCAGGACGCCACGGGTTCCTGTGGCAAAAAGCGAATGCATAATGTGGACCATCGCTCTGAGGTGGCATTTCTCACATGCTGCGTAATAATCTTCTTTTTGAATATGAGAGGGAGAGTGAGAGGGGGCCGAGGGAGACTCAGCCACGCAAGTATGGTAATGCGTTCAATATGATCCACTTATTGCCCAATGCAGAACCAAATCCAACATGGCTGCTGCGCACTTGCCTGGAAAGCACTGATTTGACATGGGCATCCCGCGGCTGAGTAGATTGCACTTAAACACACGTCACGGAAAACGCTTTTGGCTACACGGGAAAATGAGCATGCAGCGTTTTTGCAGTCGGAGGAATGGTTTTTACTAGACATGCCACATGCCAGCTAGTCACTGTCCCGAGGCTACATTTGGTAAACGCACATTATTGTGAGTTCAAATGAACAGAAATTGGGTTTGATGGTTAGCATGGATTAAATAATTCTTTAGTCATTAGAGGAAACTAACATCACTTTGCAAAGGTGGACTACTCGAATGGTAACACTACTACTATTTATAGACTAACTGCACTGGAGTTTTGTAAGCATGACATGAATAGTTTTATCAAGCTTGCCTTAGAGGAAGTACAGTTTTGCCTTTCGATAAAAAGAGGGAAGAGATTCAAAGTCTGTCATTATCGGTTTACTGAAATTGTAGTAATTGTGTAGAAAAAAGTATAGAGAGATTTTCAATAAAGGTTCCCCCTATCATATTAATTTCCTTTCAGGATCACTTATTGAATCTATAGAATCTTATAGAATTGAGTGATCTTCACCTATAGTGCTGGTGGTCCATTTGCATTCAGAACTATTACAGAGTACTATTCCAGTACTGCATTACTTATTTACGAATGCCCTCGAACTAAAGAGCTAACCGAATTTGCATTAATAACACTGTTATGCGGCACTATGTGTGCCTTCGGGGACTTCCTCAAAGTGTCATGAATGTGCTGTTGGTAAACCCAAACTAATCATTTGCAAGATAAAGTAGTATAAGTGACAACACAACACTGTGTATTAGATATGTAATCGAATATGAATACTTTATCCTGATTGAACATGTTATGCATAGAACGGAATATAAATGCACTTACGGAATTGGAGGTGCAATTCTTGTTTTCTTTTTTTTTTTTTTCAAGATTGAGACTAGCAGGAACACATTGGAGTAGCAGGAATGTGAGACCAAAAACACCATGCACAGTGTGAAACTCATAGACAGGGTTGCCAGGTTTTAGCAAGTCTCACCACCAATAAATAATAATAATAAAAAAAAAAAATGTTAAAAGAGAGTTCAGATAATGGTTATTTAATTTTCTTTTAGTAATTTAATGTAAAACAAGGTAACAGTCGTGTACTAGTAATTATTTTTAATTAGTCCACATAGGCTGTGCAGCATGCCTCCGCTGTTTCTGAAAATGGTTGTATAACAGTATTATGATATGGTTTTGAATATATTGTTAAACATGTGTATTCACTACATTTTTTTTTTATAGTTTTTAAAGGAAGATTATTATGTTTAAATAATTATTAAAATAAAATATTCCTGGAAAATGAATTAAAGCACCACACTTAAGGAGAAATTTTATCCAGCTTTTTTATATAAACAGAACCTTAACTTTTATCCCTGTGTTGCTGATCTAGACAATGCTATTTTCTTATATGAATCCAAGCACAGATATAAATATTTGGAACCCTAAAAAAAATACAGATACATTTACAGATACTTATAACACATTACACACTGATCCTCTATCAGTCCACTGCAGTAAATTTTTGAATAATTGTACATTTTATATTTTAAATCTTAAATGTCAATATATGTATTTCTAAATCTCTATATGTTCTTTAAAAATATATGTATATAATGTGTAATAAAAATCTCTATAATGGTACAGGGGTAAGGTGTTACAGTACAGACAAAAATGATCATTAATACACTATCAATCAAATTTCCACTTTTTTACCACAGTGATATGGATTTCCTTCAAATGGAATCTGAACACAAGGACAGATATGATCCTTGTCCTTGTGAATTTTGAACTAAATGCATTAGTGTCATGTAGAATATGTCAGTCTCCTCACACCAGATGAAACAACAATCCTACAGATGATCTTTCTGACATATTTAGGCCAGCGTATCCAGGAGCGTGTGTGATAATGAGACTTTGCCAACTAACCTGTGTGTTGTAGATATGAGATGTTCAATCATCTATTTAATAATCCATCTGCCAATTAATCTAGTCAGCGGTGTTCAGGTCTACAGAAGGTTAATAAGGCTCAGCTGTGGCATGGTTATCCTGGGTAAATGTCACTTAGATGAGGGGCACACTCGGGTCAAGATCTCCCTCCAGATCTAAATTTAATCATACTGCGCGTCCACTGGCCTCCACTTCACCCTAATTAGTGCTGGCCTGAGCAGGAGTGTGATCTGCCACGTGTGGGCCTCACACATACACACATACACAACAAAAAACACCCATTTCTCCCACCCTTGCCATGTGCCTGGCTAACAAACAGGTGCTCAAAGTCAATCCCAAGGCCACTGAGAGTGTTAATGAGTGAAGACGCCTATCAGATGACATTCATGGTTTGACGAATGTTTCGTTTTTTTTTTTTTTTTTTTAAATCATCAGCTTCTGTCTATTTGGTCCGTTTTTTTTTTTTCTGCCTTTATTAAACCATTTAATTATTTACAAGCCAGGGCAAAGGTTATTGCCGGGATATTGTTTGTAAAAGCGAGACACACTATTACAGTATTTAGCCGTGTGGAATTGCTGCGGTGCACCGTGGTCAAACCAGATGGACCATATTGCTAAATTATTTAAGTCTGAATATTAATATAAATGAGACAGAAAGTGGGTAATAATTCTCTTGCCCTGCAGAAATGATTAACATAATTCTGATAAATAACCGAATGGCAGAATTGAGGTAAATTTATCTTAATTAATATCTTGAATCTACTTGGAAAAAGGTAAATGGCTCCAGTGGGGCCAAAGATGCGTCTCTGTGTCTCTGTGTTTATCTGTGAGCTGCTCTCAAAGCGTGCCGTGGAGTGGCAGTTCGGAGAAATTAAGAAGCTCTCAGGGTGTGCATTAAGCTCACATGCCTCTCTCCCTTTCTCTCTCTCTCTCTCTCTCTCTCTCTCTCTCTCTCTCTCTCTCTCTCTCTCTCTCTCTCTCTCTCTGTCTTATTGTCTTATTCTTGTTGCTTTTAATTTACACTCATACCACACATTTGTACATGAATTCTGCCAGAACTTGTATATGAGTATCTTCACATTAACAATTTTTTTCTGACTATAACAGAAGCTAAATTGTGTTTCAATTATCAAAACAAATTACAAACAAATCAGAAAATAAACACTTTTTTAAAATTATTATTTTGGATTTATGCAGCACTGCAGAATTATGCTTAAGTGCTTAATTACATATTTAAATGGACTCGTTAATTACTTTAGCTTAATAAAAATATCATTATCATGTCTCCCAAGTTATATGCAATAGGGATCTAATATTATAATATTAAATCATGGAGGGACTGGGCTTTGCCAGGAGGCCGGGTTCGATCTATGATAAATCTCTGTTAACTTAGAAGGCGCAGCTTGCATCAAAATTTGACATCGGAGTTAACAAACAATGTGAAATTTCCATATTAATTAGCACCGGGCACTGCGGGCTGCATTTCA